>NC_142792.1:1342500-1357500 GCF_988280905.1 Pimephales promelas | reverse complement strand
GTGTGTTGATTTGAGGATGTTTAGAGACAGTGGTGTGAATAAGTGTTTGCCCCCATGCTAAAGTTGCCTAAAAAGAGGAATAAAAAAAATCATCTTTTGGATATTGATCTTAATGCCTTAATTAGAAAAATGAGGAAAACTCCAACCTTTAAGGACACAAATTTTCTTTGTGAATGAATAATGTGTCATAAATAAATAAATTTTTTTCCTTAAAATACAGGGTGCATAAGTCAGGGCACCCCTATGTTAAATTCCCATAGAGTCAGGCAGATTTTTATTTTTAAAAGCCTGTTATTTCATGGATCCAGGATAATATGCATCCTGATAAAGTTCCCTTGGCCTTTGGGATTAAAATATCCCAACATCATCACACACCTTCCACCACACCTAGAGATTGGCATGGGGTACTTTCCATAAGATCATCTTTCAATGCAAATCAAACCAGCTATTAGGCTAACTGAAGTAAAACCATGCCAATCTCTAGGTGTGGTGGAAGGTGTGTGATGATGATGTGGGGATATTTTAATCCCAAAGGCCAAGGGAACTTTATCAGGATGCATATTATCCTGGATCCATGAAATAACTGGCTTTTAAAAATAAAAATCTGCCTGACTCTATGGGAATTGTCCTGACTTATGCACCCTGTATTTTAAGGAAAAACATTTATTTATTTATGACACATTATTCATTCACAAAGAAAATTTGTGTCCTTAAAGGTTGGAGTTTTCCTCATTTTTCTAATTAAGGCATTAAGATCAATATCCAAAAGATGATTTTTTTTATTCCTCTTTTTAGGCAACTTTAGCATGGGGGCAAACACTTATTCACACCACTGTATTAGCGCTGGAGAGCGAGACAGAAACACTGGGGAAGAGCATGATTGTGTTGGAATGAGAGTCTGGAATATTATTCGCTTTTTTGGTCTCACTGACATATAAAGTGTTATTTTAAGCCCCATTTCTGGGCCGTTTATCCGGAGTCAATCGCTGCGATAATCGAGCGGGTTATTTACTGCGAGTGTGAGAGTCTTTACGGGCTGGGGCAGACGGAGAAATGGGATTGTTTATGTTACGATGCTTAATCTGTCCTGAAGAAGTGATGAAGATCCTGCGACTCGATCAACATCATCATCATCACACACACACACACACACTCTCTCTCTGACACACACACACACAAACACACACACACACACACACACACACACACTCTCTCTCTTTCACACACACTCAGCAGGTTCAGTGGCATCAGTGTGTGACTCATGATTGTTATTATCTGAACAGGAGCAGTTCAGTGTGTAGATTCAGCGACCCGAACATCACAAACTCACACACACACACACACACACTCATGTATCCTTTTGCCTCTTAAGTAGATATAACTTGTTTAAGGATGTTTACACTGTTTTGGGAAAAACAGAGTAAGAACGTGATTGTTTGCAGTGTGTTGCTCACATTTATTAGCGGGAACATCCGCGCCGGAAGCTCTGCGGGTTCATGTGGTCGGTGCGCGGGTTATTGGCTTTAGCGTGTTATTACGTTTAGCGTGTTATCTTTAGCATGTTCTCTCGACTGCTGGAAACATGCCGTCTCTCAGCACTAATTCACCGACGCTCAATCTCCGGCGCTGGCGGGAATAATGGCTGATAATGATTCGCTTAAAACGCCTTCCTCCGTTTCAGCCTCTGTGTGACACTCATCAACTCATCGAATTGGGTGTGTGTGTGTGTGTGTGTTTGAGTCTATGTGAGTGTATGTGTGTGAGTCTGTGTGTTAGCCTATGTTTGTGTGTGTGTGTGTGTGTGTGTGAGTCTATGTGAGTGTATGTCTGTGAGTGTGTGTGTGCGAGTCTATGTGAGTTTATGTGTGTGAGTCTATGTGTCTGCAAGTCTATGTGTGTGTGTGTGTGTGCGTAACATCGACAGTCCAATTAGTGGTTATATGAGGATATATGTTTTACTTTGTGATGAAGCGTAAGAGTTTTCATCAGAGCGCTGCACTAATGTGTGTGTGGGTGTGTGTGACTCACTTCACCTGAACACGACAGAAAACACTTGTAAACAAACACTCAGTGTGTGTGTGTGTGTGTGTGTGTGTGGGTTGTATGCATTTATTTTAGTGCCATTTGAGCGGCGCTGACGTCCGGTTCCATTAGACACAATACACACTTTATAAATCTGTGAAACACGTGCGACGCTCTATAAATACCCAGCATGCCCCTGCGTCTGGACACAACACTGCCCGAGAACCGGTTTAATGAAACAAATGTACTATATTTTAGTTTGATAATGTTTTTTATTTAATATTGAGTTTTTTTGGGGTATTTTATGGCACTAAATTAAATTATATGTACACTGTATTTATAATCCATTTATTCACATTTTGAGCATTACGACTGAAACTGGTGAAAATTGAACGCTTTAGAGGACAGACTGAAGATCTCAACTCAAACACTCGCAGATTATTATAACACACACTCTCACATACACACACTCACCCCCTACACACACACACAACTCAAACTCTCACATATACACACACAACTTACACATACAGACTCACCCCCCCCTGAATGGAACACACATGATCTCGAGGTGTGTGTGTGTGTGTGCGCTCTGACGTCTGTGAGCCGTGTGTTTTACACTATAGCGTGTGAAACCGAAGTGCCCTAGTTAGGGCCCATTCTTCTGCTATTGTTCAGGAGTCTGTAGAGAGATGGACGAGCGTTTCCCCCGAGCGACTGGATCTCCTTCACACACACACACACACACACACACACTCGCCAACAGTTTAGCGTCACACACACGCTTCACTGTCTTCAAGACGAGATCGGGCCGTCACACACACACACGTGTGCCGTGTCATAAACACTGCTCGTGTTTCAGATATGATTTCCGTCTCGTCTCAGTTACTGGAGAACGACTGAAGATGTTCTTTTCTGAACAATTAACGAGTTTAAGAACTGCCATTAAAGTTTCCCTTCCCATGTGTGTGTGTGTGTGTGTGTGTTTCATCACTAATTGAACTGTCGAACCTTAAACGTGCAACAAATAATCAAATACCATCATGACTCTTAAACACTCATATATAACATGTACAGTGTGTGTTAGTGTAATTATATATGTGTGTGTTTATTGGTCATTAATTTATTGCATTAATTATTTAATAAATCTAAAATAAGTGATTTTTCAGTGCAATGACTTTCCGTTTTCATAAAGTCAGTGTTTGCAGTGCTGAGATACGGGCCGTTGCGTGTTTAGGCGAGTGTGTGTGAGGAGTTTTGGGCAAACGAAGGCAATCTTCTCCTCAGAGTGTCTGAATATTGCGGATTATGAAATGGCAGCTGCTAAATAAACACATCTAATAAAGGCCGATGTGATGTGTGTGTGTGTGTGTGTGTGTGTGTGGACGTGCGCGCGAGAGCGTCTGAAGCTGGAAGGGCTCCTGGGAACGTTGACCTTCAGCGAGAGCGACTCGGGAAATCTGTGTACGCATGGAGACGTGGCCGTTAATATCATGACTGAGCCTCACTGACTCCAGGACAGACGCTCTCTGATTTGTGTCTTTCATTGAGGCTCACACACACACATCCGCCTGATCGAGCTCTTCATGCTGGGATTGATCAGTGTTTTGGACGGTGGTTGTGTTCGGTGTGTATGAGGGGCTGTGTTCTGGCCGCTCGTTTACACGGCGTTTTCTTTTTAAACGACAAAATCGTGAATCTCTGAAGACGATGATGTCATGCACATGCGTGTGGCGTGTTCAGTCTTCTAATAAATGAAACAAATGGACAAACCCAAACGTTGGGTTAAAAATGTATTTTAGTCATTTAACCCAATGGCTGGGTTTGTCCATATTAATTTGACCCAAAATTGGATTAATACAACCTAGCATATTTTTTTTGAGTAAATATGTAAACAAATATAGACTACAACAAATAAGTTTAACGGACTAAAACAGAGTATACGCTTAAAACGGAGAAGTTTTTCCTTTGAGTTTTCCGCGTACAGACGACACCATCGTCAAAGCGATCCCTGTTCACACGGATCCGGGAAAACGACTGAAACGCGGTGTTCTGATGGCCGGCCAGTAGAGGGCGATGAAACACCACACAATGAACACGTAACACAGCGTCTTCAGAGAGTCACGTTTTTGTCGTTTACACCGAGACTGTTTTCAAAAGTTTGCGTTTCAGGCGCCAAAAACACCGTTGTCGTGTAAACCAACGGCCAAAACGCATAAAAAGATCAACGTTTTTAGTTGAAAACAGTGTCGTGTGTTTACACAAAACCTGCAGAATAAAGGGGCGGGGCCTGGCTGAGTTAGTCAGTAGTGTGTTAAACCAATCACAACACACTGCTCCAGCCGACCAATCAGAGCACAGTGTGCTTTCAGGAGGAGGGGCTTCATAGAGACAAGAGCATTACTGACAGACTGGGAAGAGAGGAGCCGCAACAATGGAGAATATGAGGAGAATAATCAACATTCAAGCAGGAAAACCTGTTCTAGTAGAGAAACGACATCATCAACGATGCGTCTCAGGTCGTTACCCGTTGTGCCGGACAGGTAGTTGATGGACTGGGATAATAAACAGGACAATCAGAGCGAAGCGACACACACACAATCAGAGACGAACACCCGCTGAATCCTATGCGACACACTAATACAGAAACTACAGCAACACACTGTTATGAGATTCCCAAAACTGCAGATTAATGGAAGGAACACACACACCTCTGGTGATCACACACACACACACACAGGTGAGGGATTGCTTAGATTGTGTGTCTCTGAATGCATGACGTACGGATGTCACTCGCTCTGTGAAGCTGATATCTGATGAGCGAGAGAACTCACGTCTATTTCTGCCCCGTGTTCAAGCGTCAGCGAGAGGACCTGAAGGAGGACACCCGCTCCCACACACTCATTATATTAGACAGCACACACACACACACACTCTGCATTCACTCCACATCTGCGTCACGATGTTGATGTTCCTCCTCCTTGCAGAACAGCCTCTCTCACTCAGTCTTTCTGTCGGGTTACAGTCCAAATGTAGAAGCGTTTACTAGATGAGGAATATGACATAAGACATTCTTGTTTCTACAAAAAAAAAAACAATCAAAATGAAGTGAGTTTGAGCCTAAAACAAGCAGAATGATCTGCCGATGGGGTCAGATTATCTTGAATTAAGTTTATTTTTTCGGACCCCATCGGCAGATCATTTTGATTGTTGTTTTTTTTTTTTTGTAGAAACAAGATAGAATTTCTTATGTCATATTCCTCATCTAGTAAACGCTTCTACATTTGGACTGTAACCCGAATGAAAGGCATGTTCTGCAGTGCAGAGTTTCCGTCTCGTTTTACACATTCTTACATCGAGAGACAGTTCCTGGAGGAGAACATTGACTGAAGATATTAAGACTTGTTTTTATAGAAGTCTTTTATCTTTCCTAGAATTTGTGACTGGAAAGTGGAAAATATGTATTTAAAGTAAAAGCACACAGAAGTTTCCCACGAGATTCAGATTCACAAGAAAACTGGAAATGTTCTGATAACGTTCTCTGCGCGTTATGAACAAACGTTCTCCTGGAACATTAATATAACGTGTGTTCAGAGTCCTCCGCTCTTTAATAATGTTCTGAGAACGTTACAACACAAGCATCGCTCATGGAATGTTTCAGTTGGTGTGTGTCTTAAATGTAACGGTTTTTAAATGTATCAGATTCAAAAGTATCGTTCCATAATGTGTGAAGAACGATACAGTGTCACTGTTCCCGTAACGTTCACAGAACCCAGAAGAAACACTTTTTCATAAACTTTTTCATAACTTAATGGGAACGTTTGAGAAACGCTCTTAGAATTTAATTTAATAATTTTGATATAATGTGAATAAACAACTTATTCCTCTTGAATTCACTCTGTATGAGGATTAAATGTGCAGAATTATCTAGTAGTAAATCTAATAATTCTAATTCTATATCTGTGAATATTGTGTGTATTGTGTGATGTTTTGGGTCTTACTCTGATGTGTGTGTGCTCAGCTCTGGTGGTTCGGTTCCTGACCAAGAGGTTCATCTGGGAGTACGACCCGACACTCGGTGAGAAACACACACCAGAACACTTTCTCCTCTGTAGTGTCGAATATCCGAACAAGAGCAAAAGTGGGCGGGGCTTGATTGTGTCTGTGTGGAATTGATTGGATGGTTGTGCTTTGCTATTGGCTGATATCATGTGAGTGACAGGTTATAGCCCCGCCCTCATCATCAGCAAACTCAGGACAGACTTTAGGAGACACAATAAGCGTACACAGGCGGAGACGGTCATGTGAACGAATATAGAATATAAACGGATGAAAATGTCTGTTTTATAAACACACTCTCCATTCATCAGAGCGTTCTGCACATTCCTACCCATCAAACGTAATTGAGTTGAGCGCCAGAGACGCCTGATTCATTTACTGTCCTCAGACCAAACCTGTCCAGACGCAGAGCGGAGAGTTAAGTGGAAATCAAGCGCTTTTTTTAGGGATGAAAGATTCTGATTGGCTGAACAGCGCCTCTTAGCTCCGCCCTCAAACACTGTAGTGTATCTGAGACTGAGAAGACGCTGTTCTCTGAGATCGATACGGTGAAACCCACGCCTTCATTACTGTTCGTATCACTGTGATCAAGAGCTGAGAGTCAGATATGATAATGAGCATTTCTGACCAATCACAGCAGAGCGGCTCTCAGAGAGGCGGAGCTTAGAGAGACTGAATCTCCCAAAGAAGCGTTTCAGACACTGAGAGGAAAAAAGGGTGATATTATTAGAAAATTAACGTGATTTTGATCTTGGATGAATGTGAACATGACGTATGAGACGCCAAAACAACATTAGAGTTTTTAAACAGTAGAATAGAGCACTTTAAACGTCGGAGCGCCGAGTTCTGTGTGTTCACATGATGAGAGCCAAGTGACATTCAGGCATTCGTGAGTGAATTAAACCCTGACTGAGAGCCAGCAGACGCTTGGACCGACCACTGGGAAACATTCAGAAACACTTCCATTCAGTCCTGAGGCTCTGTCCAGGATGTCAATCCACACACACACACACACACACACTGCCCACATTCTCAGACAAGAGAATTTATTCTGATTCAAGATTATTAACACAATAATGATAAATCATTTAGTATAAACAGTAACTGTTAGACGAACTCTGAGCTTTAGAAGGAGTAAATCTGCTGTGATCTCTCATGTTTTAAATAGTTCTGTCCACTAACGCAGTGTGTGTGTGTGTGTGTGTGTGTGTGTGTGTGTGTGTGTGGCAGAGTCCACCTATCGCCACCAGGCCGTTATTGACGACGAGACGGTCAGCATGGAGATTCTGGACACAGCCGGACAGGTGCACTTTCACCTTTCATTTCACCATGATGACTTAGAATCTCAGAATTCACCACAAAATGATTTAGTTCATGTGTACATGTGTGTGAACGTGCAACAACAACAAAAAGATATGTGATAAAGAGCGGGTGAAGGCTGAAGACATGTTGACGTGTGTGTGTGTGTGTGTGTGTGTGTGTGTCAGGAGGACGTCCTGCAGAAGGAGGCTCACATGCGCTGGGGCGACGGCTTCATCCTCGTCTATGACATCACGGACCGCGGGAGCTTCGAGGACGTGGCTCCTCTTAAAGGTGACGCACGACGCCCTTTCTCCTCCACACTTTCAGTTCCCAGAACAGCGCTATATAAATGTAACAGATTATTATTATTATTAATATGTGATATAAACCTCTGGCGTCGACAGAATGTGTGTGTGAAATCTCAGCTGAAAATACCTCTGGTGTGTGTGACTCCGCCCACTGCCAGTTCAGCCAATAGTATTCCGACACCCGGGTTGCCAGTTGATGTATCGTAGCCATGGAAACAAGCAAACAAACCGAGTCAGAGATCGCAGATTCCACTCGACCTAAAGAGCCTCGATATCTAAAAATCTCTAACTAACAAGTGTTTAACCCTCGTGCATCAATTAAAAAAACTTACACATAGGTAAATGGTGTCAAAAAATGTGATGCTTCGGAGCACAGACTTAAGTTTGGTATCATTTTAACGAAGACCCTTTGCAGATTACTGCTGAAGTAAAAACATAGTAATAAGTAAATCCCCCCCAAAAAATGATATAGGTATAAATTTATGAAAATTATTTATACAAATAATTTATTTAAAATATATATTTTATAAATCAGGTTGAACTCAAAACTGTAATACAATCAAAGCCATGAATCTAAATAGGTTGTGTTCCAAATCTGAGGATGATATCTCAAAAAATGAGTTTTGGGTAACAGTTTGTTTGGCCGTAGTAACATATTTTCCCCATTGGGTGGCAGCAAAACCCCACTGGAGCTCACAGTGATTGGATTTGAATTTGCAGTTTTTCCTCTCTCGGTATTACAATACAAACACACACATGCGCACACACACTATTTTTTTTATAACACACATACTAACCACACTCTGACATCCATACCAACACACCCACACAAATATTGTTGCATAATTTATCCAGTTGACTCTATAGTATGCCGAACCAGAAAACAGGAATAAAGCGATATTTGTTTTATAGGCCAAACTTAAAAAAAATGACACCATCTGATGATAAAAAACAGTAAAAAAATTCAATTTTGAAGCCTTGCCAACAGAATGAAAGCCTCCTAACAAAGATTGCATAATTTTATAGTTAACTGAACCGGGGATTAAAAATGGCAGTTTTAATGGGGACATTTTTGTCCAAAAGGTGCTGAGAGGGAGTATTTATTGTACCTAATGCAAACAATATTTTTTTAAGAAAATGACGGTGAAATACTAAAGTTCCAATAAAAACACACACCTGTGCCAAATTTTTTGCAGTTAGCTTTAACACAGGCAAAGTGATCAAAAAAACAAAACTGAAAAGGACAAAAATGTCCATAAGGATGCTTAAGTCATAAATATCATAAACATAACTGTGTGTTCAGTGGCGTATGAAGAGCTTAATGTGTTTATTAGCTTATAATGAGGCGTTTTTTCTCTACACACACACACCGCGGGTCCGCTTACAGCGACATGTTTCTACGGTTTCTTTGGTCACTGTGTTGTTCATGATCAGAAGCTGCTAACGTCAGCGAGTAAAACACTGACACGATGATGAACAAGTCACAATAATATTCGCCGATCTTACTGAATAATAAAGTAAACATAACTTATTAATTTATCTTTGTAATGAAACCTCATTGTTTCTCTCGACATCACTTCCTGTCGGCCACCGTAACTTCTGTTGGGTGCAGTTCACAAACTCACCACTAGATGCGCTACACACCACACACTGCGCGTTTAACGCGTGTCGTCCGCAGGGCTCCTGGACGAGGTGAAGCGGCCCAAACACGTGCCTCTGGTGCTGCTGGGGAACAAGGCGGACCTGGACCTGGGGCGGCAGGTGGCCACGGAGGAGGGCGAGCGGCTGGCGGCCGACATGGCGTGTGCGTTTTACGAGTGTTCTGCGTGTGCGGACCGGGTCGGGTCGGGCGGAGGCGTGGCCGAGGCGTTTCACGAGCTCCTGCGAGAGATCCGGCGCCGGCGGGCCGTCCAGGGCAAGACCCGCAGACGCAGCTCAACCACACACGTCAAACAGGCCATCAACAAGATGCTCACCAAGATCAGCAGCTGAACACACACAAATGGTCAAATGATGACAGTAGATCTGAAGTATGAGATCAAAAAGTCATAATTGAGATCAAAAGTCAGAACTGATTCTGATTTCCTGAAGTGCACTGTGGGTAATGCTGCTCTCACTCATCTGGAGGAACATCTACACACTCTTACATTAAGAAGCATTCACTAGAGGAGGAATATGATGGAAGAAATTATAACAAAACTAAAGTAAACAAGTTACAGTGACTCTCACCTCAGCTCAGAACTAGATCAAAATAAAGTATGAGATCATAAAGACATAATTCAGACTAAAAGTCATAATGTGTCTTGATTTTGTTCTCATAAAAAAAGTAAATTGAGTTTTTAATTCACGTTTTAAAGAGGAGAATGTGTCCGAACACTAATCTTAATCCAACGAGAAAAATGATATTTATTCGAATAGAAAACCATTATTAAGATATCATGTGTTGTATAATTCTGCTCATCTTCCAGTAAATGCTTCTTGATGTAGAGTTTGAGATATTTGGACTGAAAAGTGAGAGTGAGAAAAGCATTTTCCCAGTGTGATTGTTTTATATATGTGTTAATAAATAAATAAATATATATAGATATATAATGAATGCCGATACAGATGTGTCGCTCGTATCAGTTGATGCATTAATAATGTTCATTAATGTGACCGTACGGTAAAGTGTTTCAGATGATATTGAGTTTTTCCTTTCAATTAAGATTATTTCTTGGACTCTGTTGTTGTGTTTTAATCTCAAACTCACTTCGTCTGATGCAGTGTGTGTGTGTGTGTGTGTGTGTGTGTGTGTGTGTGTGTGTGTGTGTGTGTGTGTGTGTGTGTGTGTGTGAGTGAGTGTCAGTGCTGGAACAGGAGGCAGAAGTTCTGAAGAAGATGCTTGTGTTTGTGTGTGTGTGTGTGTGTGAGAGAGTATGTGTTCCCAGTTCTCCGTGTGTTTTCTCGGGATGTTCTTACGGCTGCACTGAAGGATTGTGGGAAACACAGATATCAGTGTCTCAGATCGGTGGCTTTGCTGAGATGTTCTGAGCCGTCAGATAAAGCAGTATCAGCACTCGTGATCATCAAACGCTGGCGGAGGAATGTGTGTGTGTGTGTGTGTGTGTGTACCCGACAACACACACACACACACACACACACACCTGATCATGAAACTGTTTTCTTATTTACTGTAGATATTCAACAGTGCTGAGATTCTTTCCGACAGTCAATGTGTGTAAATGTCATGCAATAAAAGGCTTGTGTGTGTGTGTGTGTGTGTGTGTGTTGTCGGGTGTGTTCATATGGAGGATAATTACACAATCGTCTGTCTGAGAATAGAAAGACCACAAACTCAACGTCATCGTCTGAAAGCGGCCACTCTCAGCTGACGCCCAGAACACACAAACTCTCACTCACACACACACAAACTCTCACACACTCAAACTCACATTCTCACTTACTCACACACACTCTTCATCTCTAGTGTTGCCGCTGACCAACACACAGCAGTTCATGAATGAATGATTCATCACATGCATTTAGCAGATGCTTTTACAGGCTCACAGATAGGTACAGATCGTGTGTGTGTGAGAGAGAGTTTGAGTGTGTGAGTGAGAGTGTTGAGAGTGCTGAGTGTGTTGTGTGTGTTGAGAGTATTGAGTGTGTGTGTGTTTAGATGTCGGCGCTGGAAAACGAGATGGAAGCTCTGAGGATTATTGCGTCTGGATCGGTGTCTCGTCTCAGAACCCCGAGCGAAATCCTCATGAAGCTTCACACACACACACACACACACACACACACACTATCTGTAATCGGTGTGTAATACAGTAATGATGATCTTGGGAATGTTGGGATATTAGAGGTGGACGAGACAGAAGCTCTGAGGAAGAGCCTGACCATCACACTCCTCGTGTCCTAGTGGAGGAACACACTCTTCATTACGAGAGACTCAAGCGGATCAAATCCAGCAGGACTGCAGCTCGCGGACAGGAAGTGGAGGCTCAGGAACAGGAAGTTGCAGGAATACCTGTGATGTACGAGTGGAAGTGTGTCGCTATCAGTCCAGCCCTAACTAACAACAAACACTACAAGTGTGTCCTTGTATGTTGTCACTCACAAACACACACATATACTCTAACACACACACACACACACACACACTAAAACACTCTCACACACATATACTCTTAACACATGCACACTAAAACACTCTCACACACACTAAAACACTCACACACTTAAAATACTCTCACACATTCATTCACATAAACTCTAACACACACACCCACACTCTTAAACATGTACTTATACACTGTCACACACATTCACTTGCATATACTTTAACACACTCACACACACTTAAACATTCTCACACACATATATACTCTAACACTCTCTCACACACACACACACACACACTGTCCGTTTCTGCGTCTCATCATTCTCTTTGTGTGTATTAAGACATTGCAGTTGCCATGGAGACCAAGGCCTTTCCTTGTTGTCAACTCAACTTTGCAATTCTCTATGGTGACTGAGAAAACACACACACACACACACACACACACACACACACACACACACACACACACACACACACACACACACACACACACACACACACACACACTAGGACCTTGAGAAGAAACTGAACCGGAAGCTCCAGCGAGACTAAATCATCCGTCAATCAAACAAGTGTGTGTGCAGTGATGTTTCCACACCTGAGAGAAACTCCCGAGGCCTCAGACGAGCGTGTGTTCTGGTGACGGAGGAATCACTCGATGAACTTCACGTCTGTCATCAAAAACTAACTTACATTATATATTATATATTTAAAAACCGGCTGTTATTATTCTGCGTTTTCTTCAGGGTGACGCTGTGTGACGTCAGCGAGTCACGTGACTATCTTCACCTGCGCGCTGCTGCCCTCCAGCGGCTGAGAGCAGAACAACATCTTCATCATCCCCTTCATCACTACGATCATTATTTTCATCATCATCATCATCATCATGAAAATAAACAGAATATTAAATCCTGAAACACAACGCTGAATGAGTGTTGAATATAAAAGGTGATTTCCCTGAGGGCAATTAAACCACAAATACACCCGTTCATATTAAACACGACTGGTTTTATTAGCATTTCCATTCATCAGAGACATTATAAAAAATAAAAGTAAACACAGAATGCAGAGAGTTTGTAGCACATTAGACACACACGTGAAGCAGAGATACACAAACACTGCACACGTCATGCCACATTTCCCGCGCTAAATCACCTCAGAGCAATATTACAGTGTTTTGGGGAAGCACATTTCTGACACACGAGAACAAAAACATGCTTTGCTCGATCATAATTACGACTTATGACATCGTACTAATAATGACACTAAGTTATAACTATGAGATACACAGAAAGTGTTTTTTTTTCCTCACAAAGTGTCTCATAACCATGATTTAGTGTAGGTTAATGTCGACTTTGTCTCACAATTTATCTCACAAATATGACTTGAGTTTTGACTTAGTATGACTTTACCTCATAATTATTACTTAGTATCTCATCATCATGCCCTAGTATGTCATAGTTATTATCACAAAGTATGTCATTATTTAGACTTTTTGGCAATGGCAGTGTCATAATTCTGACTTTATCACATAATGATGACTTAGCAAGTAATAATTATGATCATAATTTCAATTAGTCTCAATTATGTCTTAGTATGTAATCCTTGTAATTCTTTATTCTCTATTGTAATATAATTATGACCTAGTATCTCATAATCATGACTTTGTATCTTATAATTTCTCATCATTTCTCATAATGACTAGGCATCTCATAATAATGACTCAGACATAATGTTTTCCTCATAGTTATAATTTAGTATCTCATAACTCGGTATGTAAATAATTTAAACTTTTTCCTCATAATTATGACTTTTTATGTCCTAATAAAGCATAATTTTGTCCCTTGTGTGCCAGAAATGGGCTTCCGTAGACGATAATTCGCTGGAGTAAATCATAAACAATGTTTTCTAGTCACCTCCTGTTTGTTTGTTATGATGATTTCATATTTTCATCTGCTCTCATTCATACAGTAAGCTCTGATTATTGATTTCAGTTCCTCAGACGTAACGTCTTTCACGATTCATGCAAATGTTCCTTACAACAACGACAACACTGAGCCAAAGATCAAAACGAATCAAAAGTCCAAATGACTCAAAAGAATCATCAAAAAGTGTCAAATGTCAAATACGTATGATTAATAATTCATGGGAGGCACATTAGAGAAAACCAACAGCCAATCAGAAAACAGCAAATCAGTTTACACAGAACGCTCGAGAGTTCGGTCCTTTTCCACAAACCGAAGCTTGAACACAATACTGTACAATATTAATATGGATGTGTTCATTAATAAACTCAACTGTATCCCATGGAAGCCCTTACAAAACATGCTTTCTAGATCCTTATTCAGACAAATAGTCAAAATAATGAGATATAATGTCAAGATTATGACATATTAAGTCATAATTATGAGATAAAAGTCAAAGTTATGAAATAAAAAGTAAAAAATATGTCAATTATAATTTTAGTTAATGACAATTATGGCATACTAAGTAATTGAAAAGTTGAAATGATGACTTTTTAATTAAATTTTTTATTTTAATTTGACTTTGTATGTCATAACTTTCATCTCAAAAATGACTCGGTATTCATAATTCCGACTTTATGTCCTAATTCGCATGTTTTTTGGGCTTCCGTATATTTGATAATCATTGCTTTATATTACATGAAACCGCACATGACGTGACGCTAAAGAGAATATTGTAGAAGAACAGATATTAATATTAATAACTCAAGTCCATAAAGGGAAGATTGGTCAGAGGTGGAAGACGAAGCTTTATTCCTCCAGGGGAATATTGCGGATCGATACACACGTGCATCAGATCTGGCGATGGCTTTACACACACTCTTTACACACACGTACACTGGAAGAGGGAGTGAAGTTCCAGGAACGAATCACTCGGATTTGATTCACTGAACACAAATCGAATCTTTACAACGGCTCTTTTGACTCCTCATCATTATCCAAGAAGAACACGGCATGAACGCCATCAAATATATCGACATGATTCAGGATAAATAAATTATAAAAAATAAACTATTATTTTAAATCATATCAAAATGAAAACAAATTAATTATTTGTATAAGATTCAGAACGCTGAATGTTCCTCAGGATTCAATAATGAATTTATACGAGTCTTCCGTTTATAAATATAAATGATATTATAAAGCTCGGAATTTCCAGTGATTTCAATGAATATCCGTGTGT
>NC_142792.1:1305000-1340000 GCF_988280905.1 Pimephales promelas | reverse complement strand
ACACACACACACACACACACTGAGGTCCTACTTGAGCTGCGCTGGTTGTTTCTGTGCGCTGGCGCCGCTGGAGGGAATCGGGCCGGGCTGGAAGGCCTGACTGGGAGAAGTACTGGCAGATCGAGCTCGCTGGGGAGACGCTTGACCCGACTCAGACGAGCGAGGTCCCCCTACACACACACACACACACCACGTCAGTGCTTCACACACAACCAGTCAAACAGCAGGAATCATGTTTATATCCAGTGTGAATGTGTTGCGCACCTGGAGCTCGTTTTGGCTGAGTCGTCTGCGGTGCTGGTTGAGTCTGCACACACACACACACACACACACACACACACACACACACACACACACACACACAGTTAAACTGCACAGATTCATCCTCAGGTTAATAACTCATGGGCTGGTGTTCATCCGTGTCTCTCCGGTACCTTAGCGCTGGGCTGTGGGGTCGCGACGCCCAGGAGAACCAACGCCATTTTATTCAGAACCAGATCACAGATCAGCTGCCGGTCCTCCTCCACGTGCTCCCCGATCAGAGGCATCGAGCTGTCCATCACCTGACCACACACACACACACACACACTAGCACTTTTAACAATATAGTATTGTACATTTATTTCAAGGAAGCATTATTTTGACGGTAATAAGAAAGGCTGCAGTGCTGCTCAGTGTCCACCGGGTGGCGCTGGCGTCTCACTGAATCACTGTTGCTCTCAGTTTCATTAAGTGAGCAAATAAATCATCATGTGACTGACAGATTTCCAGTTTGAGAACCTGAAGTATTCAAATGGATCATTACTCAGAGGAATGTGTTTGTGAAGCTCATGACATCATCAGTGAAGCGCAATGATCGGAGGGATGATGATGTCATGCTGCTGTTAGTGGAGCACAATCAGGACTAAGGAGACTCTGATTATACAACACAATAGCGTACAGAATTTACAGAAAAACAAGGAGTGTCTGAATAATAAAACGACATAAAATAAATTATAATTATTTTAAAATTATATATTGATTTATATAAGTCAAATAATTACATTAATTATTAAGACACTAGTTAACTGCCGGTTTAAGCTTCTGAACGCTAGTTAACTGCAGGTTTAAGTGTCTCAATGCTAATTAACTGCTGGTTTAAGTGTCTGAATGCTAGTTAACTGCCGGTTTAGGCATCTGAACACTAGTTAACTGCTGGTTTAAGTGTCTCAATGCTAATTAACTGCTGGTTTAAGTGTCTGAACGCTAGTTAACTGCCGGTTTAGGCATCTGAACACTAGTTAACTGCTGGTTTAAGCGTCTGAATGCTAGTTAACTGCCGGTTTAGGCATCTGAACGCTAGTTAACTGCTGATTTAAGTGTCTGAACGCTAGTTAACTGCTGATTTAAGTGTCTGAACACTAGTTAACTGCTGGTTTAAGTGTCTGAACACTAGTTAACTGCTGGTTTAAGTGTCTGAATGCTAGTTAACTGCCGGTTTAGGCATCTGAACACTAGTTAACTGCTGGTTTAAGTGTCTGAATGCTAGTTAACTGCCGGTTTAGGCATCTGAACACTAGTTAACTGCTGGTTTAAGCGTCTGAATGCTAGTTAACTGCCGGTTTAGGCATCTGAACGCTAGTTAACTGCTGATTTAAGTGTCTGAACACTAGTTAACTGCTGGTTTAAGTGTCTGAATGCTAGTTAACTGCCGGTTTAAGCGTCTGAGCGCTAGTTAACTGCTGGTTTAAGCGTCTGAATGCTAGTTAACAGCTGGTTTAAGCTTTATCCTGAGGCCTGAACAGTGACAGATCTCCACAGAGATGTTCTGAGAATCATGGGAAGAGCAAACCTCTATGATATAGTCCTTTCCATCTTTGCCGTGGACGGCTTTGACAGCGCAGATGTCCAGACCACCGAACATCTCCGAGCACGAGTCCACCCACACACGATACCTACACACACACACACACATCACATCATAATCTAAGCTTCACAAACCTGCTGGGGTCAGTGTGATGTGTTTGAGTGACACCTGTCAGTCATGGCGATCTGCTCCAGCATGGCTGAACCCGTGTTGGCCTTCCAGTTTCCAGAGATGGACGTCCTCCTGAAACAAACCATCAATTTTTCAGTTAACAAGACTTCATTTATCTCCAGTAAATGTATCTTGATTTAAGACTGTTTAGATATTTGTGCCGGATTAAAATAAACCCCAGTGCAGGTTCTCACATGTAGGCTTTGTAGTTTGTGCCGATCTTCTGGATACGGATGTCGTACTTCGAGGCGACGAACGGTTCGGATGTGGCGTAGGTTTTAGCGATCGCAACCACGCTGGTGATGTCCTGGAAGTCATTCGCCGTCTCCACCTTTACCTGGAGAAACACACAAGCTCCTTTAATCTCGATGATACTATATTAGTTCAGTTATTTAAAACTATACACACAGTCACTCACACACACACACACACACACACACATACAAAGGAATGGCTTCAGCCTCACATGACAGTAAAATACAGTTTTCTACTATCTTTTTCTAGAAAACCGCCGGTTTATTTTAAAATAACTCGCTGATAAACTTCTGGAGGCACTTCCTGTGCTTCAGGAAATCACTGACAATGACGAGACATGAACATGAACATGAATGTGACCCTGTGACCCCTGTGACCCTGTGACTGTTCTAGTGATGCGTCACAATGACTGGTCTGCAAATTCATTTCACTCTTCTAGAACATTCCCCTCCACCCAGACCTCACACACACACACACACACACACACACACACACACATCTGAGATCATGAGAGCGACTGACCTCCACCCACTTACACTCACACAAACACACACTGTACATAAACACAGACACTTAATCATACACACACACTGTACATACACACACACACACACACACACTCTGTACACACTCTGTACACACACACACACACACACACACTGTACATACCATACACATACACAAACAGAGCTTCACAGCAAGACCAATCAGAGGACAGTACGGGATGACATCATCAGGTTCATACCTTTCCCATGCCGGCATAGGCGTGTCCCATCTTCACCACCACTGGGAATGTTGCTGTGGGCAGCTGGAAGAGAGAAGGACACACACACACACACAGAGATGTATTTTAGGGTGATGTTGGTTTTATCCTGACTGAAATGTTCTGGGAACAGGATGTGAGGAGACCGCGGTGTTTGGGAAAACAAATCCTGACTAAAGACAGACGACCAATGTTCCTGCAGGGAACATGCAAACACAAACACCTGATCAACCAGATCTGATCACACGATCTGAGAGTCAGTCTGAATCACCTGTAGAATCGGTTCAGGAGTCATTTATCTGATGCTTTATGGTCTGAGGTCAGTCTGAATCACCTGTAGAATCGGTTCAGGAGTCGTTTATCTGAGGGTTTATGATCTGAGGTCAGTCTGAATCACCTGTAGAATCGGTTCAGGAGTCATTTATCTGATGCTTTATGGTCTGAGGTCAGTCTGAATCACCTGTAGAATCGGTTCAGGAGTCATTTATCTGATGCTTTATGGTCTGAGGTCAGTCTGAATCACCTGTAGAATCGGTTCAGGAGTCGTTTATCTGATGCTTTATGGTCTGAGGTCAGTCTGAATCACCTGTAGAATCGGTTCAGGAGTCGTTTATCTGAGGGTTTATGGTCTGAGGTCAGTCTGAATCACCTGTAGAATCGGTTCAGGAGTCGTTTATCTGAGGGTTTATGATCTGAGGTCAGTCTGAATCACCTGTAGAATCGGTTCAGGAGTCGTTTATCTGAGGGTTTATGATCTGAGGTCAGTCTGAATCACCTGTAGAATCGGTTCAGGAGTCGTTTATCTGAGGGTTTATGATCTGAGGTCAGTCTGAATCACCTGTAGAATCGGTTCAGGAGTCGTTTATCTGAGGGTTTATGATCTGAGGTCAGTCTGAATCACCTGTAGAATCGGTTCAGGAGTCGTTTATCTGAGGGTTTATGATCTGAGGTCAGTCTGAATCATCTGTAGAATCAGTTCAGGAGTCGTTTATCTGAGGGTTTATGATCTGAGGTCAGTCTGAATCATCTGTAGAATCAGTTCAGGAGTCGTTTATCTGAGGGTTTATGATCTGAGGTCAGTCTGAATCACCTGTAGAATCAGTTCAGGAGTCGTTTATCTGAGGGTTTATGATCTGAGGTCAGTCTGAATCACCTGTAGAATCGGTTCAGGAGTCGTTTATCTGAGGGTTTATGATCTGAGGTCAGTCTGAATCACCTGTAGAATCGGTTCAGGAGTCATTTATCTGATGCTTTATGGTCTGAGGTCAGTCTGAATCACCTGTAGAATCGGTTCAGGAGTCATTTATCTGATGCTTTATGGTCTGAGGTCAGTCTGAATCACCTGTAGAATCGGTTCAGGAGTCGTTTATCTGATGCTTTATGGTCTGAGGTCAGTCTGAATCACCTGTAGAATCGGTTCAGGAGTCGTTTATCTGAGGGTTTATGATCTGAGGTCAGTCTGAATCACCTGTAGAATCGGTTCAGGAGTCGTTTATCTGAGGGTTTATGATCTGAGGTCAGTCTGAATCACCTGTAGAATCGGTTCAGGAGTCGTTTATCTGAGGGTTTATGATCTGAGGTCAGTCTGAATCACCTGTAGAATCGGTTCAGGAGTCGTTTATCTGAGGGTTTATGATCTGAGGTCAGTCTGAATCACCTGTAGAATCGGTTCAGGAGTCGTTTATCTGAGGGTTTATGATCTGAGGTCAGTCTGAATCATCTGTAGAATCAGTTCAGGAGTCGTTTATCTGAGGGTTTATGATCTGAGGTCAGTCTGAATCATCTGTAGAATCAGTTCAGGAGTCGTTTATCTGAGGGTTTATGATCTGAGGTCAGTCTGAATCACCTGTAGAATCAGTTCAGGAGTCGTTTATCTGAGGGTTTATGATCTGAGGTCAGTCTGAATCACTTGTAGAATCGGTTCAGGAGTCGTTTATCTGAGGGTTTATGATCTGAGGTCAGTCTGAATCATCTGTAGAATCAGTTCAGGAGTCGTTTATCTGAGGGTTTATGATCTGAGGTCAGTCTGAATCACCTGTAGAATCAGTTCAGGAGTCGTTTATCTGAGGGTTTATGATCTGAGGTCAGTCTGAATCACCTGTAGAATCGGTTCAGGAGTCGTTTATCTGAGGGTTTATGATCTGAGGTCAGTCTGAATCACCTGTGGAATCGGTTCAGGAGTCGTTTATCTGAGGGTTTATGATCTGAGGTCAGTGGAAAAAGCTGACAGATACACTCACTTCTCTTTTAAAACTGACGAGTGATCCTGCTGTTTTATAAGGCAGATAAAAGATGTTATCAGTGAATGTTTCCCCACAGGAGTGAAAACGTTAAAAAAAAACGAATTTTGCATCAGCTTGGAGAAATTCCCCTCTCTCTCTCTCTCTCTCTCTCTCTCTCTCTCTCTCTCTCTCTCTCTCTCTCTCTCTCTCTCTCTCACACACACACACACACACATTTTTTTTCTATACTTGTGGGGACATTCCATAGGCATAATAGTTTTTATACTGTACAAACTGTATATTCTGTTCCCCTACTACTCTAACCCTATGCATCACACACACACACGCGCACCCACACACACTTGTCTGTTACAGTGCCCATATGAGGGCAGGTTTGTCTGAACACAGCAGCGTTTTCTCTGCGGGAGACGAGCAGCCAATTATCCGTCTCTGTGTGTCTCTCTTACACACACACACACACACATACATAATCAGCCAATCATCCATCTCGGTGTGTCTGAAGGGCATCACCACATCCCTCCACATTCCCAGACTATCCTTCCGGAATAAGCTCACACACAGACACACACACCCTCACACACAACATAAACACGACAAAGTCAAAACATGAGTGTTAAATGCCAACAGGTTTCCCCGTTCCCTCCAGGAGCGTCTCACATCAGCCGCTGTTCCAGGACGGACAATTAGCAGTTTTCCACAACACGTCTGGAAGAGTTTTCCACATTTACTGTAAGCGTTTACTGTAGGTAGACGGACGAGAGACACCGGAACACTGAGTAAAAGTGAGAGAGAGAGAGAGTGGACAGAACCCTTCCCAAACGCTCTGGTGTGACATTCCTCTCCGATCCTGACGCTGTCGCGAGTTACCGTGGAGATCACACACACACGCACGCGCGTCTGGAGCCCGTCATCAAGACAAACTCCGGAAAACTCACACTTTGCTGGATGACGTCGGATTGTGTTTCCTCTGTCTGTCTGTCGTGAGGGATTGTTTAATGCATAAAATAGTAAACAGTACATCGCACTAACCCTGACTTTAACATCTAACCTCACTTCCCATTCGGCCAAACACACGTTTACAACGATCTGTTCTGTGAAAATTGTGTCCCATGGAAAAATCTGAAGTGCTGATTATGACAAAATCCAAAATGTAATGTCTGTATCATGTCATGATATATTGAGTGATCAACTGAACTCTATATATGAAGCCTTTACAGTTTATTTTTTGATGATTCAAGATCATTGTAATATAATTATTATATAAACATAATTATGGTCAAACACACTCACTCACTCACTCACTCACTCACTCCTTTTAAAGCCAGATGAAGAGTTTGACAGCTCAAGGAATGAGAGCATGAGCTGTAAAAGCATTGATCTGTGTGTATGTGTGTGTGTGTGTGTGTACAGCTGGAGTCCCTGTGACAGGCCCCGCCTCCAGTTTCCTCCACACTGACCTCTGACCCGAACGGAGCACTGACTCACACACACCGCTCTAATGCGACACCACCTCGTTCACGGGATGCCCGAGGCCAGCGAGAATCTATACTATAAATGTAAAAAAATATTTCTATGTTACTATTACATGACATCAGTGCATTTTTGTGTACTTACTGTACTAAACTTTTTAGATGCAAGTTTGATGTATTTTATTCATTTATTCACATTATTATAATTTATATAGAATTATATTTAAATAAAATTAGATAAATGTATATTTAATTAAAATTATATTTAAATACAAATAATACATTATAATTTAATTAATTTTAATCCATTTGTTTATTTAATTGAATTAATTTCTTATTTATTAAAAAATGCATTTATCGATTAATTTTAATTAATATTTAATTTTAATCAAATGTATTTATTTTTAATGTTATTTAAATTTTGACAATTTTAAAATAAATTGTCAAATCCATCACCCTCCTGAAAGATAACACACTAGAATAAGCAGAGTTTATGAAGGGTTTGTTTCGAGTGTGTGTGTGTGTGTGTGTGTGTGTGTGTGTGTGTGTGTGTGTGTGTGTGTGTGTGTGTGTGTGTGTGTGTGTGTGTGTGTGTGTGTGTGTGTGTGTGTGTGTGTGTGTGTGTGTGTGTGTGTGTGTGTGTGTGTGTGTGTGTGTGTCTCCCGATGGGTAACATCAGAAACATTTCCTCTGACTCACAGACTCCGTTCTGGACAAATATAGACACACACTCATCCCGTCACATCCCAGCAGGGTTGGGGAAACTTACAGGCGTTTAGGGGTTCCTGTAGAGCGGTGTTGTGTTAGCGGCCCCTAAATTAATAACGAATGATCTTTGCGACGGAAGTGAATCAATTAAAACTAACTTTATCTGGACAATAACTTCTGAATAACAATAACACATCTCCTGTTAGTTATTGTTGGTTTAACATAATAAAGTAAGTTACCTGGATGCCTTAAAATTTTGAGTTTGTTGAAATTAAATGTTGAAATTGAGTCGATACAGTGAAGGAGATTTAATTAACATACACTCAAAATATTATGTTTTCTGAACCACGTTAATTATCTAAGTTGATTTGACAAAAGATAAAGTTGAGATACAGTAAATCATGAAAATAATTGTTTACAGTGACTGTGAAGCTGCTTTGAAACAATCTATATAGTTAAAAGCGCTGTAACTTTTAAAAGTAATGCATTACATGATTGCGCTTCTCCCCATAAAAGTTACTTAACTACTTTTTATGAAGTAGTGCGTTACACTGCTTTTGTGTTATTTTGGCTAGCTTGTTTTTTTTGTAATAACAACAAAAAAGTTATATTTTTGGCAAATGTTTCACTATTTTCACACTGAAAGTGAAGTGAATGAAGGAAATGCAGATTTACTCCTGTACAGTACTAGAATAGTAGATGCAGATTTACAGTAGAGCGTACAGTAGAGCGTACATTGGAGCGTACAGTGGAGCGTACAGTAGAGCGTACAGTAGAGCGTACAGTGGAGCGTACAGTAGAGCGTACAGTGGAGTGTACAGTGGAGCGTACAGTAGAGCGTACAGTGGAGTGTACAGTGGAGCGTACAGTAGAGCGTACAGTGGAGCGGCTGAGATGTCGCCCAAACGCACGAGATTAGGATCATTACGGCTAATTCATGAGTATTTATGGAGGATTACGGGATTCTGAGGAGCAGACCTGCAGTTTTCCGTCCCAGAAGCTCTGAGTAACTGAGTCAACACATGAAGAATGTTCAGTCCGAGACACCAGACCCATCTGGCATAATCGCATTTACATATTTGCAAAATGAAGAAATAGTGAGTATGAATAGCGTCTACTATTGAGCGAGTCGTCACGATGCAAGGAAAACATTTCCACCACAAGGAAAACATGAGCGAAGTGGAGGAGAACGTGCATCTCAGCCTCATGATCAAACACACAACAGCGTATTAATGCTGAATATAAAACACCAACACAAAATATGGATTTGTTTTGATAACATGTTTTATATCTGAATGCTTTTCCTTTATATTGTTGTATTTCTCTTTTATTTATTTTTTTTTCTTATTTTTGTGAAGCGCTTTGAGATGTATCTTTTAAAGGCACCATAGAAAATAAAGTTCATTATAATTATTATTATATTATTATTACTGTATTTATACATTTTTGTTAATGTTAACTGTTCATAGTCATAGTTCATGTTATAAATAGCAATGTTTATTAATGTATATTAATTAATAAATGCATGTGTATTAATGATAATGGAATGTTTATAGAGTGCTTTTCACAGATAAAATCACAAAGTGTAAGCAAAATAATAAAATAATATACATTCAAAAAAATATTTAATTTAAAAGAGCCCAAAATAACACCCAGTCAACTAAAAGCTTGTTTAAATAACAGAGTTGCCTTTTAGGAGAATCATAATCGTTCTACATCTGAACATGAGGAAATTAAAGCACGGATAACCATCTCAAGATCAGAGTCCCATAAAATTGCAATTTTGCAATATTTATCAGATGATAAAAAACAATTTCTGACCAAAAGTCTGGAACAGCAGAGACACCGACTGGTCAGACCAGACGCAGAGATTACCAAACACATGTTGGTTACCACATAACTTTACTTCCATTTGTGTGATTCCACAGTTTTATTGAGTTTATTATTCATATGTTCCATACAGTAGAATAATAAAGAAAGAGGAGTAGTGTTCAGACAAACTGGTATTGCAGATCTCAACACAAGTGAGTCACTGAGGTTTTTGAGAAAGCCACAGTCTCGTAACATGTCCCTCATTTTCTCTCTCTCTCTCAGTGGAGGCGCGTGTCCGCGGTAGGAGAGCCTCAAAACACAGGCGAGGGGGAAAAAACAGAATCTTTATGAAGTCACTTCCATTACGTCATGCGCCTGTAATGTTAATGGTGCGCGCTGTGATTGGTCGGCGGCTGCAGCGCTCGCGCGTGACGTCACCGCGCGCGCACTATATGTACCTCGCGCCTGGAAGCGCACTAACAGAAAGTGTGACTATTAATCTTCAGCATGAAGCCTTGTGTTGTGCTCGTGTTCCTCCTGTTCTCTCTCGTGTGTCTGATGAACCAGGCGTCGGACGCGTGTTCATGCGCGATGTCTCATCCACAGGACGCGTACTGCAACTCCGACATCGGTAAGTGTGTGTGTGTGTGTGTGTGTGTGTGTGTGTCTGTGTGAGCAGCGAGTTATTCATAACACAGCACTGTGACTGTGAGATGCATATTATGTAACAGTCAGCGCATATTTACTCAACATCAGCGCGCGCAGATGTTCTTCTTCACCCGCGCGCGTCCGTTCTCCTGTAGCGTTGTGTTATAACGCCTCATCATCATAAGATAAAAAACGGATCTAATATCGTTTAAACTCAAGTGCGTCATTGCGCGTTTAGTCAAACACGAGAAGCGGAAAGTTTTTGCGGTATCCATGGCAACAAACGCGAACGCCGAACGCAACTCGAGATGTTGTTTTTCATACTTCTCCCTCGTATTTGATAAATAAGTGATCCTAAAATATACTATTACTTGAATATTTGGAGTTTCTAAAACGTTTAACGTGCCTTGATAGAGCAATACAGTGATGCATGCATAAGAGCTAATGTTAACTATATACTGGCGAACACATGAGCGCGCATATGAACGCAAACTGCTAAATTGCGCGTGTCTGATTATGCAAACTATCAACAACAAGCGGAATGTGAATGAAGCTCACTTTATATGGATATTAAGCTTTCTTTACAACGAGAGTGAACACGAAACTTCATATTCTGGGCTCATCTGTGCGCCTGTATGGGCAGGATCTGAGATTTGGTCCATCTGAAGTGATTTGCATGTTATGATGTTGGAATATCTGTGATGTTTTCATAAGGGTTTAATGAAGATGATGAGGTCTGGTTCACCGCAGTAATACATCTCAATCACTGCAGCACAAATGATCTAAACTAGCAGAAAACATTAACCCTGAGATCAGGGCTCCTCTGATTTAAAAGGAGTTCAGACCATTAACGAAAACTATAATTATAATTATAATAATTGTAATTATAATAACAATATTAGTGTTATCATTCTGTTTATTATAAGATGTCTGTCTTTTTAAATCCTCGCACTCTTTAAAGCAAGATGGGTTCTGATTGGCCGTCAGTGTTTCTATTCTTCATTCTGATTGGCTTTCAGAATTTTTATTGTTAAAGTTGTGGTGTTACTCTGCTATTCTCTATGGCCTTGTCCACGTGGACACGGGTATTTTTATAACCAGCGTTTTTACTTTTAAAAAAAATTGCGTCCACATGAAAACGCAAAAACGCGCTAAGCGCGGTCGAGAGCATGCCACACCAGCAGGCGGTGATATAACCCTAACTGTAAAGCCACGGTGGCCAATCAGAAGGCTAACAAAAAGTTATTACAGGTTGCGGTAGGGGGATAACGACGCAGCGTGGATGCACACTTTGACGTCGCAAAAACCCCGGTTTTACTGTCTACACGACACCACCACTGTAACCGGCGTTTCTGAAAATCCTCACCCTGGCAGGGGTTTTCAAAATGTCTCAGTGTCCTGATACTGCGTTTCCGTGTGGACGAACAGTCGAACCGCGTAAAAAAACGTTTTAGCGTTCATTCCGATTGGCTGTCGCCGTTTTTAGCGTTCATTCCGATTGGCTGTCGACGTTTTTAGCGTTCATTCCGATTGGCTGTCAACGTTTTTAGCGTTCATTTCGATTGGCTGTCGACGTTTTTAGCGTTCATTCCGATTGGCTGTCGCCGTTTTTAGCGTTCATTCCAATTGGTTGTTGGTGTTTTTAGCGTTCATTCTGATTGGCTGTCGGTGTTTTTATCTTTCATCTGATTGGCTGTCTGCGTTTTTAGCATTCATTCTGATTGGCTGTCGGCGTTTTTATGGTTCATCTGATTGGCTGTCGGCGTTTTAGCGTTCATTTAGCGATATAGTTCCTCTGTCATTATAATGATGCATATTACAATCCCATAACAATAAAAATGAATCTATTTCAAGATAAAGAGAGTAAATTTGACACTATTAAAAACTAGGTAATTGTTTTGAAATATTGGTGATTTTGCTCAGATTTGGACACATTATAATGGACTTAATGCGGTTTCTTTCTAGTCAAAATGTAATAACTTCCTCATCACCTTCCCTCAGTTATCAATCTCCTTTCATAGAATATAATCGGCTTATTTTACCAGCGTTTCATGTTGACGTTAGCGTGTCCTGCTATGTTTAACAGGTTTCAAGGTCCCGCTCGGATGAAATGGGAGCCGGACTGTCTGGTTAAGAGGCCACGTATGACTTGCATACTGATGATGTGTTTGTGGATAAACTAGATATTGAGATGTCCCATAAAATGTGACTTTGGCTTTGTGCTGGTGTTCATGCTGTATGAAAGGCAGAGACTGTGGCTATTGTGAGCGTGTCTGAATCGGTGGCGGGACGCCAGGCGCACAGATTTCCACCAGAACTACAGAATGCAGGAGGCTTTGCTCTCCGCTGCCATGTGTAACATATTTCCAGAGGCATCAGATGGAGCAAAGGCTTCTGGGTAACAAAGAGCTGGAGAGAATAATGGAGCATGCGCTTTAAACCTACATGAGGCGAGAAACTGCACAATTAATAATGCATCGAAATCAGTGAATGAAACATTTCTGCAATAATCAATTAATCAAATTATGTTTTTTAAGTTTATCCAAACGTTTAAATTTCACATAAGGAATTTTTTTTTACTTTAAAAAGTGCGAAAACATTTAAACTGCACATAATGCCGTTTTTAATGATATTAGCGTTCGGAAAAACAAAAACGATTATATAATATGAACATTAAAACGGTGGCAGTAATAAAAACGTCAGATTAATTCAAATGTACAAATGTTTTTCAAAGCTGTAAATTAAATGTGTTTTTTACAAGAAAAAGCTAAATCTCATGTTTGAATCTAATGTGTTACTTGCTGTAATTGTGAAATTTACTTTTTTACACCAAATTTTTGTATCTTAAATCAGTATAAATATCATTCATATGCAATATAGTGTATCAGAATGCATCTTTCCGGAGTTATTTCTAACTAACTAAGTGTGAATATTCTGTGTTGTGCACACTACTGCAGCTTTGAGCTGGGCTGAGATCGGGCCGTTTATCCGTCTCGTTCCCTCGCTTGACTTCAAAGCGCCGGCGGACGGATGATTTACGACTCGCGTGTTTAAGTGCCTCGCGCTCTGTAATCAACGCACGGGAGATGAATCACAAATGTGCTCCTTAAATCATCACATCACAGGCACAGAAACACAGCACATGCACAAACTGTGAAACACCATGAGCGCCACATTCCTCATCGACACGCATTAAACACGCCAGTATAGCGGTGTCTGCTAATACGGCCTCCAGAATGAGTTAGCAGTGCCGATCTCGCATGTTGGCAGGGTTTTTGAAGGCAATTGAAACGCTCTATTCACTCTGAAGGCCTTTCAAGCTCCAGATTAGTGTTTTGCCCTACACTTTGGCCCCTGGAGTTTAATACCTCGCCAACGGAGGGAGGTCTGGTTCCCATCTGACGTGGCGATGGGGTGAGATGCTCTGGTTAAACATCACACCAACTCGTGCATGAGTGGAAAATCATTTACCAATGCTTGTATCAAGCCGCTTGCCTTGCGTTCGCATTTGATCAGTTTTCCGTTAATCGAACGCATGATCTACAAAGGTGAAACTTAAATATCATGCAAAAGTTCAGGAATTAGAACTTAAAAGGTGAAACTAATATATTATATTATAGACTCATTACATGCAAAGTGAGATATTTCAAGCCTTTATTTGTTATAATGTTGATACAGATATGAAAACCTTTTCACGATATTTTAATTTTTAATTTGGGGTTTTCATATCTGTAATCCATAATCATCAGCATTATAACAATTAATTTATTTCACTTTGCATGAAATGAGTCTATATAATATATTAGTTTCACCTTTTAAGTTGTGAAATAAATGAACTTTTGCACAAGTTTTTCGAGTTTCAACTGTAGGTATTCTGTTAACAAAAAATGTTCTTGGGATATCGCATAAACGCACTCAAATGAGGTTGATACGTTTTTTTGTGCATAAACTACGATGGAAACACATTTACTGAATAAATCACTCGATGCGCAATAAAAACACCTGAAGACGCTTCAGATGCGCTCTGAGTCACGGTACATGATGGATTTGATTTGCTGGAAATATGATTTTGGAATCACTTCAAAAATGCAGTTCAGTCTGTCATATCGGCTACAGAACATTATAACGAGAACATCATTATGATTGTGTGTTTGGGACGTGGATTTTAATGGTGAGACTTTTTTTCTTGTAATCAGGCTCTTAAAACTTATATAAAAATTTGGTTTTAGATTTATCGGCCGATATATCGGTTATCGGCTTTCAAATATAAAGGATTATCGGTATCGGTAAAACGTTCCTATCGGTGCATCCCTAGAAATTCATCAGCTTTACTATATCGGCTACATCTTTTTTTATCAAGCCGATAAACATAAAGATGAACATATACCGGGCGATACCGATATTGTGGCTAGGGATGCACCGATATGAACATTTTGGCCGATACCGATAACCGATAATTCTTTATATTTAAAAGCCGATAACCGATATATCGGCCGATAAATCTAAATCCAATTTTTTTATAAATTTTGAGAGCCTGATTGCAAAAACAAAAGTCTCACAATTAAAATCCATTTCCCAATCACACAATTATAATGTTCTCATTATAATTTCCTGTAGCCGATATGACGGCACATTTTGCACTATATTTTCCTTTTTGATTCCAATCATATTTCAAGCAATTAAGATCATGTTGAACAGTGAATCTCAAATGTCAACTGTTGAAGAAAATAATTCATTATTTATCAGCTTTAATTTTAAATTTCAGCCAAATTTTATTATCGGGCCGATAACGATAACATAAAAATTAACAAATATCGGCCGATACCGATATGATGGCGATATATTGGTTTAATTGTGGCCGATATAACGTGCATCTCTACTAAAACAGATTGAGTAAAATTGAGTCTTTTGGTCACGTAAACACAGGATTGGTTGACTAAGTATGATAAGGATCACTAGTTTTGTCACAAATCAAGAGTTTCCCTGCGTTAACCCATTTACCTCTGTGAGCAAACGGCCGCCTACTTTCCCGAATGTAAGTCAGATTTGTGTGCGGCTCATGAATATGCATAACTCACAGCGGGCGCCGGCTCTGGGCTTTCATGTATGATTCAGAGGCTTATGGAGACGCTCTTAAATATAGCCGTGAGGATGGAGCCGAGGGCCAGGCCGAGGGGCGGACAGGTGGACTTCACAGGAATTGGGTTACATAAACATTCGGGTCACGGGAGAGTTCCAGAAAACCGGCACAGCGGCTCAGCCAATCAGAGCGCGGCTCTGTGACCTCTGAACTCCGGCGAGAGGTCAAACCTCTTCAAGTCGAGTCAGCTTTATTTCTACAGCGCTGTTTACAATATAGTGTTTCAAAGCAGCTTTACAGAGATGATAATAATAATAATGCAACAAAGTTTGTCTAGAGAGAGGATCACATTATAAGTAAATGGTTCATTTTCGTTGTAAAAAGTTATTAATTTAGTTCATTAATATTTATAGATAGCCGCTCTGGAGAAAGCAGTGACTCATTTAATGGTGTCAATGCAGGAGGTATTTTTATATATAATATTGTTGAATATTAAATTAAGTTTCCGCTATTAAGAAAGGCGACCAAGGTGACGCAATGTTTCGTTCCCATTAGATAATACATTAATTTCTTACAGTATTTAACATATTTAACATTAGTCAATAAATTCAGGTCCATTAAATATTATCTATAGACTCAACTTAATGTATTATATTTAGGGCTGTGCAAAAATTATTTGCAATTAATCGCATCCAAAATAAAAGTCTGTGTTTACATAATATATTTGTGTGTGCTGTATATAATTATTTTGTATATATAAATACACACACATGCATGTATATATTTAAGAAAATGTGTTATTCATATATAAAATATTTATATTTATATAATATAGATTATGTATTTATATATATATACAGAATGTAAGCGCAAATAATTCTTAAATATATACATGCATACATAGGTATTTATATATACAAAATAATTATATACAGCACACACAAATATATTATGTAAACACAGACTATTATTTTGGATGCGATTAATCACAATTAATTTTTGCACAGCCCTAATTATATTGAAATTAACAAAGCGTTCGATCAACGTTATCTGGTTTTTAAATGTTCCTGGAAGAACGTTTGTTCATATCTTTGCCAGAACTTTCAATCTCAATTTATTATATAAAGCACAATTTTAAAAATGTGCTGTGCAATGCTCTAAAACCAAAACCAATGAATACAAATAAAACCAAACCACCACAGACGAGTTACAGGCTCCAGAAAACAGATGTTTTTAAGTATAGATTCGAATATGCAGTTCTGATATGAGTGGGTAAACCGCTGCAGAGTTTGGGTTATGGGAAAGATGGATTTCGACAGTCAGTTTGCTGGAGCGCTCCCTGTTCGCTGATGACGACGCAGGAATGGGCTTTTCACCGGTCTGAGGAATGTGAGCCTCAAAGAATTCTGGGAAGGAAATTCCTGCAGTGGAAGATAAGCATTCCAGCGTTAGGCTCTGTCGGACCTGAACACTGGCCGCTGTAGACGAGGCGTCACACGTCACGCGAGTGTGTCATGCGTGACGGGTTACAGACGGGGAGACTCGAGTGTGTTTGCAGGGGATTATGGGAAAAGGACGCATGTATTGACATGGCCTCGTTCTGCGGTCTCTGAGGAAGCAGTCTAGTTCCCCACACACACACTCATACTCTCTCAATGTATGCTTAACAACTCAATGCCTTGAGTTGTTTAAGCCATAAAAAAGAACATTTCTCATGCATTTCTGTTCCCCCACCTGTCTCAATGCATTCTGGGATTCTGATCTGTGTGTGTGTGTGTGTGTGTGTGTGTGTGTGTGTTTTGCAGTGATCAGAGCTAAAGTGGTGGGCAAGAAGCTCCTGGATGACCGTCCGTTCGGGACCCTGCGCTACACCGTCAAACAGATGAAGGTGAGACCTGAGTCTGAGTCGGCCCAAACCCGCCACACCTTCGCTCATCTGCAGAACACGACTTTGTGATGTTTCCCATGAAACCCGGCGGCTCACGGCGGTTCACATGCACAGCTTGAGTTTCAGTCGGACTGAGCTCAGATCGCAGTGTTTACATGAGCGCTGAACATATGATGGTCGATGTGTGTGTTTATACGTCACACGCTTCAAACCGGGATATATTCGAATATACAGAGTTTCTGCGCATAATAATGACTGGTTGTTTACTTGTTTTAAACAGCAGAATTAAAATTTATCCGTTTCTGGTCATAATTAGGAGTCGATGAGTGTATGAGCCGCTGCTTATGTTCATCATGCCCAGAACCGTCGTGTGTGTGTGTGTGTGTGTGTGGATGAGTGTGAAGCCAGTGTCTGAGAGAACGAGGACTTTAGGATGAAGAGACACTCGTTTATTCAAGACATCGTTAAAATAGTCCATGTGACTACAGTGGTTCAACCTTAATTAATGAAGTGACGAGAATACTGTGCACAAAAAAAAGAAAAATCGGCTTTATTCATCTCCGAAGAGAACGAAAGACTGAATAATACAGTCGGTGTTAACTTTTTGTGCGGCAAAAAAAAAAACAATTCTCGTGGATTTTAGCTCTAAATATCTTATATCTTTAATGTCTTAATTTGTGTCCTGAAGATGAGCGTAAAGGTGGGAGCGACACGAGGGTTATGCGTAATTAAGGACAGAATAAAGCTGTCCCTTTAACACCAGCCGACTGCTGATCACATGACCTGCGCTCCGATCACACGGCTCCTGTTGGATCTCCTGCTCTAGACTAAACACAGGCCTGAGACAAAACATCCCAGATGTGTTTATTCCCAGACAAGCGTCCAAACGAGCGCCCCGTGACCCCCAACACACTGAAGAGCAGATTTACTTCTTTATATTGTATTTTATATTATATACTTTACTGTAAACATCTAATATATTATATATATATATATCTAAATTGTATTGAAGTGTATATATTGCACTATTGTTGAATGCATTTCAATGTACAAATTGTCTTTTTTAGTTTTTACGACATTACACTGTTTTTTAGACTAGTGAAAGCTTTTGGTAGTCATTTAAACTCTTTTAAACTAGTTTTAAACTGCTTTTTGAGTCTAGTTTTAATTTTATACTAATTTATGCTTTTTAGCCTCGGTTAAGTTATTTTCGTACCAGTTTAATCACTTTTAAGACAAGTTTAAGCTCTTTTTAGACTGGTTAAAGTTAGTCATTTAAGCTTTTTGTTTAACTAGTCTAAAAACAACTTAAACTAGTCAGTGTTTAAACTAGACTTACAAAAAAGCAGTATAGTTTAAAACTAGTTTAAGTATTTTTTTAGACTAGTTAAAGTTAGTAATTTAAGTTCTTTTAAAATAGTTTTAAACTGCTTTTTAAGTCTAGTTTTAAACATTGACTAGTTTAAAATTTGTGATTAATTTATGCTATTTTAAGTCGATTTCAGACAAGTTTAATCACTTTTCATACTTGTTTAACTCTTTTTAGACTAGTTAAAGTTAGTCATTTAAGTAGTTTTAAACTAGACTGCATTTTAAGTCTAGTTTAAACACTGACTAGTTTAAGTTATGATCTTTTTAGCCTATATCTGTCTCTCTCTCACACACACACCTAACCCTAACCCACACAGACGTTTTTCTTCTCAGATATTCCCACTGAAGGTGAGAGCATTTTATCACTTAAACCGGCTCCTGAATTGTGTGTTTTGTGTTAATCTGTTGTAGATGTACAAGGGCTTCGACAAGATCCAGCATGTGCAGTACATCTACACACACAACTCCGATAGCATGTGCGGAGTCAAGTTTGACATCAACAAATACCAGTACCTGATCACAGGTGAGACGCCGCCATCATCATACCCTTGTGCAACTTTTTCTGTCTTGTCTTCTTGCCTGTGTTAGGACATGTTGGCACAGGTGTGTGTTTATATTGAAATTTTACTATCTCACCCCCATTTCCTTTAATAAATCTATTTTGCAGCAGAAACACACAATAGTTCCTCTCAGGACCTTCAGCACAAACATGTCCCCATTAAAACTGCAATTTTTAATCACATGGCCATTTAACTATAAAATGATGCAGTCTTTGTTAACAGGCTTTCATTCTGCGCCAAAATCTGCCGGCATAAATCTGCCGTCTCCTGAACCAGACTCGTGTGTGTGTGTGTGTGTGTGTGTGTGACCAGCTGAGGCTCTGTGGCGTTCCGGAGATCATCTAAGAGCGAACCATCATGTGACGCGCAGCTGTTCTGATAATAAGACACAAACAGTCGAATATAACCGGCTAACTGCTTAATCTAAGCCGAGAGAGGGGATATCTCAGAGGAACACTCGTGTAAACACACGTTTTCTGGAGTATATCGACTCTTTTCTTCGAATACTCATGCAATAAAATGGGTTCTTGTTTTCCCTTTGAATTAAGATTTGTTATTGTTTTTCTGAATAATTTTGCTTTAAGGAAAAAAATCACTTAATTTGTATTAGTTTTTTATCAGAAAACAAGTTTATGTCATTTTACTCCTCTAGTTTTTAGATATTTATACTACAGACAGTGTAGCGGCTGCATTACATGTGCTGTAAGTAAGCTTGAGCTTGGAGGAATGTGTGTCCCTGTCTGAGACCGGCCTCTGGTGTGTTCGCAGGTCGTGTTCACGATGGGAAGGTTTACACCGGCCTGTGTAACTTCAACGAGCGCTGGGAACGCCTGTCTCTGGCCCAGAAGAAGGGCATTAACCACCGCTACCAGCTGGGCTGCAACTGCAGGGTGAGGTTTTTATGAAGTTATTTCACTTATTTAATAAGATTATGCCTTTCATCATCTGTTAATTAAAAAAGACTCGTTGTGTTTGTTTGCTTGGTTTTATTGTATTTAGATGATATTTGTATTTTTGCCATGAAAATAGCCTTAGATGCTGACTATATATCTAAGGCTGAAACAAAGCAAACTTTGGGCTGTCAGTGACGTCTGAACCATCGCCCAAAATAGACTCGTCATCGATTAGATACAGAAATGAAATACGTGGAGAAATTAAATGATGGAATATCATACATCTCGCAAGTTACTTTGGCAAAAACAACATGTAACCAAATTCACCAGAAGTGTGTTACTCACAGCCGGGTCTATAGGAAACCTAGATGGGGAAATGACTGGGCAATGTCATCCATCAGATCCACACAGGATCCAGATGTTTGGCACCAGGATTAAACCGCTAGTTCAGAAGCCAAACTCAAACGGGTTTGGACTCAGATCTGAGACACAGAACCACAGATCATCCCTGGATCCGAGCGCCGCCCATCGGTGCAGCGCTAAACACGTGGCGGCACGAGTTAAAGCACAACCATGTGGTATTATGACAACAACGAACACAGAATTCCTAAAAAAACACTTTTTAAATTATTAAAATTTAACTAGAACTCACAGAACTGGCATGAAAACGGACCACGCAGACTTTAGGAAAATGAAATGGACCTAAAATGAATTTTTTTAATGTCAAATAATTAGATATGTTTTCTGATTGCACACTTTGATTTAACGATGCAGACATACAGTTTGAAAACCAAACGCTTCAGTCTTCCTTAAACACCACTGACAGTTCATGATTATTTCATGCATATTTGTTCACAGATAAAGACTCGGAGCGATCGCTTCTGAATGGCCTGCATTCATGAAACACCTGGAAACTGTCATTCACCAGATGCCTTTTAATCCGTCTACTTTCACTCGTACGCATTTCGAAAGCAATGCTGTGGGCTGTGGGCTTTTTAGAAGACCAATAAAAGACTAATAAAATGAATAATGCATGGGTGTGTAGAGCTACGTCTAACATCATAATCCATAAAATAACTTTACAGGTCAAATAATACAGGTTATGACCGAAACAAAACGTTTTATCCGCTCGAATGTTGATTATTCTCCTCATATTCTCCATTGTTGCGGCTCCTCTCTTCTCAGTCAGTCAGTAATGCTCTGTTTACTTCCTGTCTCTATGAAGCCCCTCCTTCTGAAAAGCACACTGTGCTCTGATTGGTTGGTCGGCTGGAGCAGTGTGTCGTGATTGGCCGAGCGCTTCGAGTGTGTTTGGGAAATGTCCCGCCCCTTTCCATAACCACCAGTTTCAACCATAGACTGTATAATTATGTGCGTAGTGTGTGTGTGATGTCACCCGTAGTGTTTCTGAAGCCCAAAGTGGGTGGAGCCTGCAGTCGCCATCTTGGCAGCACGTCACTAGACGACAAAAATGAACCATCACTGACTCTATTCTCTTCTAGAAACAAACTATGTTACATTATTGTCCTGTAATCTCTGTAAAGCTGCTTTGAAACACTCGAAACGCTGACTTGACTTGACACACACTTTCCTCTGTTTCCAGATTAAGCCGTGCCACTCCCTGCCCTGTTTCGTGACCTCGAAACACGAGTGCCTGTGGACCGACATGTTGTCCCACTTTGGATACCCCGGGTATCAGTCCCGACACTACGCCTGCATTCAGCAGAAAGAGGGTTATTGCAGTTGGTACCGAGGGATGACCACACGCGACAAAGTGACCATCAACACCACCGACCCCTGAACCCCGACCCCTGACCCCGCCCTGACCCCCGATGACTAACTGCCCCACATCGGATCACGTGTGTGTTCAGCAACGGGTCATGTCAATTAGATGAAACGTGAGGCCTGGAGTGATTACCCAGCTAACTAAAACATGTTCGAAGAACGTTTCGCTAACGCTAATGTTCCGTGACGTTTAAGCGTTTAAAAAAAGCGTTAAAATTGTATCATTCTTCACACATTATGGAACGCTCCTTTTAAACGTTCTAAAGCAAGTAGAAAAACGTTACATTTAAAAACAAACATCAACTGAAACATTTCAGATAAAAAACAAATAGTCAATAAATAGAGAATATTTTTGCGCTAAAGTTTTGAGAACATTATTAATAAGCAGATAACGTTTGTTTATTACTTTTTGCTACCGTTCCCATTACGTTATGAGAACGATAATGTTCCACCAATGTCCAGTTTCTTATTAACGTTAAGGGAACATTAACATTGTATCATTCTTCAAACATGAACGTTCTGAAACAAGTTGCAACATTTAAAAAACGTTAACAAACGTAAAACTGAAATGTTTAATTTAAAAAAAAAAAACAAAAAAAAAAACTGTCAAACCAAACATTATTCAGACACCAGATATAATTTTTTAATATTTTGTTTCACTCGTGTGATCAGGAAACTATAGCTCATTAAGGAAGTGAGGAGAGCAAAATAAAGTAAACTGGGATATATTACACACAAATATTCTTTATACAGCGACTACCAGTGACATTTGGGACCAATAATGACTCCTCCACTTTGAGCTGAAGTGTGTGTTTTGCAATTGCTAATGCTCTTTTTACACTCACACTGAACAACATGAAGCATTGCTTGGTCACTGGTTGAGCTAAACTGGTATTATCTAATTGTGTAGTTCAATTTAACAGCTGACAGATATTCAACATAAATCATGTGTGAGAGTCCAACAGAAGGACGGACAAAACCAGTCACACATCCACTGATCTGAGACCATGTTTATCACCCCTTTCTAAACTATAGCGGATAAACTGATGATGCTGGTTTGACTGTATTAAGAACGTTTTGAGCTTGAGAACAGTATTAAAGACCAGATAACTTTGAATGAACGTTCCATTAATGTTGTAAGAGCGTTTGTTCATAACGTTGAGAGAACATTCCCTGTTAGCTGGGTAACCCCAAACGAAACGATCCTTATTAGCACGACCCACTGAGATATGAAGTAATTTATGAATGCAATAATACCGCTCTTTTATAGTGCTGTATTGCTTTTAAACATGATTTAAATGATATAAATTGTATATGTACGCAGATAAATGTCATGTGCCAGATTTATACTGTTCGGTATATATTTATGATGCTCGTTCCAGCACAAGCGAAGAGCGATCCGTGCGTTCGACTCTTTCCTTCTTGCTGTTTATGATATAAGCTATGAAATTGTGAGTAGTATTTTTTTATTATTTTAAAACAAAGATTATAATCAGTAGATAAATCATCTTCATATCCATATCTTTTCTACATCTAGACCTCGCTGATGAGAGAAATCTAATGCTTCGTCGATCCATTTTCTAAATGGAAAAGTAAACATTCATCCTGATTCTGAGGGTACCGAATATGAATCAAGCACAATAATCGTGCATCGATATTGAAATAAAGCACATCAGAACTGCTAGAATAATCATTTTATACCACTAAACTCATGTTAATTTCATCAGAATTTCTGCTCCATTCCTCATTTGGAGGCTGAGACGGAAAAACACTAGTTAACTGCTGGTTTAAGCACTTGAACACTAGTTACAGTAACTGCTGGTTTAAGCACTTGAACACTAGTTAACTGGTGGTTTAAGCACTTGAACACTAGTTAACTGCTGGTTTAAGCACTTGAACGCTAGTTAACTGCTGATTTAAGCACTTGAACACTAGTTAACTGTTGGTTTAAGCATCTGAACGCTAGTTAACTGCCGGTTTAAGCATCTGTACGCTAGTTAACTGCCAGTTTAAGCACCTGAACGCTAGTTAACTGCTGGTTTAAGCTTCTGAACGCTAGTTAACTGCCGGTTTAAGCATCTGAACGCTAGTTAACTGCCGGTTTAAGCTTCTAAATTGCTAGTTAACTGCCGGTTTAAGCATCTGAACGCTAGTTAACTGCCGGTTTAAGCGTCTGAACGCTAGTTAACTGCCGGTTGAAGCGTCTGAACACTAGTTAACTGCTGGTTTAGGCATCTGAACACTAGTTAACTGCCAGTTTAAGCACCTGAACGCTAGTTAACTGCTGGTTTAAGCTTCTGAACACTAGTTAACTGCTGGTTTAGGCATCTGAACACTAGTTAACTGCCGGTTTAAGCTTCTAAATTGCTAGTTAACTGCCGGTTTAAGCATCTGAACACTAGTTAACTGCTGGTTTAAGCATCTGAACGCTAGTTAACTGCCGGTTTAAGCGTCTGAACGCTAGTTAACTGCCGGTTGAAGCGTCTGAACACTAGTTAACTGCTGGTTTAAGCGTCTGAACGCTAGTTAACTGCTGGTTTAAGCACTTGAATGCTAGTTAACTGCTGGTTGAAGCTTCTGAACGCTAGTTAACTGCTGGTTTAAGCACTTGAACGCTAGTTAACTGCTGGTTGAAGCATCTGAACACTAGTTAACTGCTGGTTGAAGTTTCAGATAACATTAGTTAACGGCTGGTTTAATCGTCTGAACACTAGTTAACTAGACGTTCGGTCTCAGCCTCCAACTCAAGTTTTTATAACAATATTTTGTGTACGTAACACAAACTTGCTCAGACCAGACCTGTTTTACTCTCACTGAAGAATCTGAAAGCTTGTGTAAAATGTGTGTGTGTGAGAGAGCGAGAGAGAGAGAGAGAGAGATTACCATTTTTCAATTAGTAGCTTTTCGAAGAATGTTTCGATTTTTAATTTCTCTGTTTTATATTTTTATAATAAAGATTATGAAAATGGCTCTGTGACTCCATCTCGTCATTATTGTTCTCGGAGGACTAGTTTAAGTAGTTAAAGCGGTGACTCACCATCTGTGTGTGGTTGGGGAAGAAGGTTTGCTCATTGAGTGGGAACTTCTCTGGACCCAGACTCTGATAGAGCTTGATCATGTGAGAGAACTGCAGAAAGACGACACAAACACACATCAACACAAGTGTTTTTATGTTCCTGAGAGATTCATAATTATTAGGAACACAAAGTTTGTCTTCATCTTCCATCAAAACTCAATCCGCCTCTAAAAACGACTTTAGTAACACTTTACGTGAAGCCTATAAAGTATTTTAGTAAGATTTTTCAATAAGTTCCCATTAGTTAACGACTAATGCACTAACATTAACTAACAACCAATAAATTGAATTCAATATTCACCATTCTTTGTTTGTTAGTAAATAAAAATACAACTGTTCATTCTTAGCCCATTTTAGCTTTTAAATAATATTAACAAATATAACTTTTGATTTAAATATGTATAAGTAACATTAACTAAGATTAATAAATGGTTTATTTCATGTTAACTAATGTAGAAAATATATTAATTGATGTATGGTCTTTATAATAAATAGTCTTTGGGGAAAGAAATATTTTTGAATAATATTTAATATAAATCTAAATTGAGAACTTTTGCAGTGTAACACACTTTAGTGTGACTGCTCTCGGTGTAAACGGATAGTAAACGCACCACCCAGGGTTTGCTGCAGAAGTTATAGATGGAGAAGAGCGAGTTGACGCTGGGAACGGCCCCGTAGTGCAGGCCGATCACGAGGCTGCGGAAGTCCTCACCCGGGGTCATGCTGTAGGCGTGCTGGCGGACCAGCACAAAATCTGGCTTGAACGATCTGGAGAGAGAAGAACTAAATCAGGGACGCACATAATCATTTAAAAGCATTTCATTCACAAGTATAAATGAGGAGCACATCTACTAAAGCAGTTAACTGTTGTCTGAACGCTAGTTTACTCCCAGTTTAAGCGTCTGAACGCTAGTTAACTGCTGTATTAAGCGCTTGAACGCTAGTTAATTGCTGGTTTAAGTGTCTGAACGCAAGTTAACTGCTGGCTTAAGCATCTGAACGCAAGTTAACTGACGTTTAATCGTCTGAACACTAGTTAATCGCTGGTTTAAGCGTCTAAACGCAAATTAACTGCTGGCTTAAGCGTCTGAACGCAAGTTAACTGCTGGTTTAAGCGTCTGAACACTAGTTAACTGACGTTTAAGCGTCTGAACACTAGTTAACTGCTGGTTTAAGCGTCTGAATGCAAATTAACTGCTGGCTGAAGCGTCTGAACGCTAGTTAACTGCTGGTTTAAGCATCTGAATGCTAGTTAACTGCTGGTTTAAATGTCTGAACCCTAGTCAACTGCTGGCTTAAGCGTCTGCATGCTAGTTAGCTGCTAGTTTAAGCGTCTACATGCTAGTTAGCTGCTAGTTTAAGCATCTGCACACTAGTTAGCTGCCGGTTTAAGCACCTGAACGCTAGTTAACTGCCTGTTTAAGCACCTGAACACTAGTTAACTGCCGGTTTAAGCATCTGAACGCTAGTTAACTGCCGGTTTAAGCGTCTGAATGCTAGTTAACTTCTGGTTCAACAGCACCGTCATTATTACTGTTATCCCCGTAGAAATCTCTCATTATGCAATACTATCACAAAATATTGGATTCAATCTTTTTTGAAAGTATCTAGAAATAGAGCAGATGATGATTACAGACTGAACAGAAGCACTTAAAGCGCCTGTGTGTTCGAGGAACGCAGAAGAATGTGCAGCAAATGATCTGATTGAGACGGAGCGCAGCAGCTGCACCATCATATCTGTCACTGCGCGGACATGTGCTGAGAAACACACAGATAAACGCACAAAAACACCATTATGAAGATCCACGTCAGAGGCTCAGAATCCAAACATCTACATTCAGTCTGACCAGTGTGTTTATCATCACCCGTTTCCTCCAGTCATTGAAATAGCTTTTTTTAAGTGCAAATTCTTTAAAAACAAGATACATTTACTTATCATACTTAGATTTGCAAAGATTGTCTCAATGATGCGTGTGTGTTTTGTCTTGCTGTACTGATTTTTTCACCTGTTTAATACAAACAAGTTAAAACAAGTGAATGATCTTCCAGTGCAGAAAGACAAAACACACCGATATAAAACACACAATCTATGAAAACAAGTCTTGATATCATATCGTCCTTACTCCAAGGATACTTTACCTTGAAAACAAGACAAAAATACTTACTAAGAACAGGAATTATTTTTTTGCATGGCAGCATCACAAAAAAGTGAGAAAATGAGCCGCTTTCAGTGTGTAAAATTGTTTCGCTTTTGTTCACTATACCTCAGAAATTAATACTTTAATTCATCAAGGACGCGTTCAATTGATCCAAAGGGACAGTAAAGACATTTATAATGTTACAAAAGATTATTTTTCAGATAAATGCTGTTCTTTTGAACTTTATATTCATAAAAAAATCCTGATAAATAAAATGTATCACTATTTTCAACACTGATAATAATCATAACTGTGTGTTGATCATCTGATCCTCATATTAGAGTGATTTGTGAAGGATCATGTGACACTGAAGACTGGAGTAATGATGATAAATTCAGCTTTGATCACAGGAATAAATTACACTTTACTGTATATTCACATAGAGAACAGATGATTTACATTATAATAATATTTCATTGTTTTCACTGCATTTTTGATCTGCTGCTGACCCGACTTTTGAGAGACTGAATTACACCACAACTATTAATAGTGGCTTTTATTAAACTAGTATAAGATGTCTGGTTAAGTGAGGCAGGTATAAATAATCACACTGACTCCATGTGTTTGGCAGATGATGGACATCTGTGTGTGTGTGTGTGTGTGTGTGTGTGTGTGTGTGTGTGTGTGTGTGTGTGTGTGTGTGTGTGTGTGTGTGTGTGTGTGTGTGTGTCTGTGTGTGTGTGTGTGTGTGTGTGTGTGTGTGTGTGTGTGTGTGTGTGTGTGTGTGTGTGTGTGTGTGAGGAACTACATACTGTAGTATGAGGTTTATTAATACTACGTCTCAAATCACACCTGCGGTTTATTGTTCTTCAGTGGGACACAGAGAGCCAGTGTGAGACTTTAATCACACACAACGGATATAACTGCAGTCGCACACGACCAGCCAAACACTCCGGACCGGTGAGACTTTTAATGTTTTTAAAAGAAGTCTCTTCTGCTCACCGAGGCTGCGTTTACTTGATTAAAAATACAAAAACAACAGTAATATTGTGAAATATTTTTATAATGTAAATCATCTGTTTTCTATGTGAATATACAGTAAAGTGTAATTTATTCCTGTGATCAAAGCTGAATTTATCATCATTACTCCAGTCTTCAGTGTCACATGATCCTTCACAAATCACTCTAATGAGAGGATCTGATGATCAACACACAGTTATGATTATTATCAGTGTCGAACACAGTTATTTACACTTATTTCAGGATTATTTGATGAAATGAAAGTTCTAGTTTTTTTGGGGGGAAAAGAAATTAAATAAAGAAAAAATGATGCTAAAAATTCAGTTTTGACCAGACCAGAGGAATAAATTACATTTTTAAATATATTAAAATAGAAAATTAAAATGAACTCTAGAATATTTAACAATCTTACTGTTTTTTTTTTCTTTTATCAAATAAACGCAGCCCTGGTGAGCAGAAGAGACTTCTTTTAAAAAACATTAAAAATCTTACAACATTAAACAAACATTAAAACCAGCTTTGGACCGGCAGTGTGTGATATACAAGGAGACTTCAAACCTGACGACTTTGGTTCCTCCTCGGTTGACCTGCATGTCCACCGTACAGCCCGAGTTCACATACGACGCCAGATTGAGCTCAGAAAACTCGGCCTGAAACACACACCACAGGCGTATCAGAGTCAAACACATCAAACATGACAGAACGTACGCCCAATCGGAGTCGGTCACTCATTAAACTCCAAAGAAACTGGGAAAAATACGTAAAATAATGAGTGTTTTCAAACAGGTTTCCGTTGGTCAGTCAAACAGATTGCCCCGCCCCCAAACTCACACTATTGGTCGGCTGTTCCAGCAGTTCAATCTCGACAATAAATCAGCTTTTTGAAGGCACAGAATCACAGATATGAGATTTCTACAATCTATAAACACCAAATCTAATATTGTGATTCCGTAAACCAGCGTCACACATTAACTTAACTATTAAGAGCCAATATTTTTTTTATATCAATATTTTTTACACCATATAAAACAGGCATTTGTGGCAAACAGAAGATTATGCATTTATTCAATCAAAAATACAGAATAAAACAGTGAAATATTATTACAATGTAAATCAGCTGTTTTCTATGAGAATATATAGTAAAGTGTAATTTATTTATTTTTTCGGATTCTTTGACCAATTAAAAGTTTAAAAGAACAGCATTTATTTGAAACAGAATCGTTTGTAACATTATAAATGATCCATTTGATTAATTTAATGTATTTATTTCCATTTTTTTTTAAACAACCCTGAATGATAATAAATGCTTTAACTCGCACTATACACTTTACTATTCCAGGATGTAGACATTGACACACACTCACTCACACACACACACACACGAAGGTCAAACAGCAGTTAGAGGACACACACATAAGTCACTCCTATTGGTCGGCTGCCATGAAGGCACTGGATTGGCCGAGAGCACGGGAGGCGTGCCAGACTGGGTTGCCATGGTTACGGTCTCGCATTCAGGCTTCTCTTGCTGGGAGAGAAAAACAGGAGAAAGTCCAAGAGACCAACGCTAGATCTGTTTCCTTCCCACATCCAAACACACACTCGTTAACCCTAATGAAGAGTGTATCAGTGCGAAGCTTGAAATGGTCAAACTGGAGGAGAATTAAGTGAACTGCGACACCGGTGATGCATTCTGGGAAATGAAGTATTTTTGTATATATATATATATATATATATTTTTTTTTACATATATCTAATAGATCCTGCTCTCAAAAAAAATTAAAAACAGAATTTTCTCCAGATGATTTACATTATAATAATATTTCACTGTTTTTACTGCATTTTTGATCAAATAACTGCAGCTTTGGTGAGCAGAAGAGACTCTTTCAGAAACACATTATAAAAAAGTCACACACACACAGTCCAGAGTCCACAGTGCTTTCCAAGTCTGAGCTGGCGTCATGATCCATCTGGAATCCTGGCAGGTATTTTTGGAGCCAAAGCTAATGGGTGTCATTAGGGTGAAGAACGCAAGGTGCCTTTCACCCGATCACATGACCAGAGCTCTCATACACACACACACACACACACACACACAGGACAAAATAACCTTAACATCCTCATAAGATCTGTACAAACAGAGTTTTTTAAAGTTATTTAAAGTAGTGAGAATATTTAGTATGGATTGAGTTTTAGTTAAATACTCGCCAATACTATTTAATACTAAAAAACAAGGGGACACGAGGACAGGCATCTGGAGGTCAGCCTGGATCCAGATGTGGCGAGCAGACGCTGGAGAACATCACAGGCCCGAGGAGCACAGAGCCTCTGTTGTGGGTCCGGCGGGTCTGTGGTGTGTGTTATTAATGCCAGCAGATAAACCTCAGCCTTATCCGGAGATAAACCCGCCTGAACCCCAGCTCTGTTTACATCTAAAGCTGAACCCATTACGCCCCTTTTTACAAGAGGTAAAATAAGAGTGTTTAGTGAAGGTCTAGCTGAAAATACCCACAGATCATTTGTTATCGCATGTTAAAATCGCCACTTTTTGAGGGTGAGCAAAAACACGCCATTTTTGTGTGTGTGTCTTTAAATGCAAATGAGCTGCTGCTCCCCGCCCCCTTTCAGGAAGAGGGCGGGGCTTCAAGAGCTCACGCAACAGACTGAGATTATGATGGATTTACAGATCAGATGGAGATTATGAGTCAGAGATCTACTGACATTCCTGCGCTTTTTGAAACACTGTGGAAGCCATTTTGTAAAGCCAAAATAAAATGGACCGAAAATTGCCGGTTAAATATTATAAGGTTGAATTTTTTAAATGGAATGAACATTTTGAAAGTGAAATCTGAAAGTAAAAAAAAAATGGATTATTGAATTTTTAATAATGAAAATGTGTGCGAAATGTTTTGAATTGAAATATTCACAGCTTAAATATACAACCATGTTGACTTACAGCCCATTGCAGACTTTTTTCAAGTAGTGCAATTCAACAAGCTTTTTTGTTTCAAAAACATTTGGCATTATTTTACTTCCATGGTGTGTGTGTACAGCTCACTCAGGGGGCAGGGCTATGCTAATACAGCAGTGTCCGTCAACAGTTGTGGGCGGGGCTTTTGCAAAAGTGACATCACAGACAGTGCTTATGATTTATGGAGATTTTAAGAAAGCCCTTTATAGGTTGTGTGTGTACACACACACTGCTAACACACATGAATGCTCAAAGTGAATTGTGCATAATAGGTGGCCATTAAATGAGTGTGTCTCAGCATTCGGGAACACACTCGTGTGAGACGCTTCTGGGGGGAATTAAACCAGATCACTCTGATCACAGACTATGATCACGTCAATACGAGGAAATAGGGGGTTTTCAGAGGCTGTCGGGATGGTGTGTGTGAGGTTCAGACAGGGTGTGTGTGTGTGAACAGCAGCACAGATGTTATCGCAGGTCTAGACGGTGAACATTCGCTCGGCTCTCGGCTTCTCACCTGCTCCACACGGATCTCGTACTCGCCGTTCAGCTTCCGGCCCCTGAAGTACTTGGCCCTGGAAAACACCAATCATGTGACAGTAAACACTCAAACCCGGATCTGACCAGTGTCACACAGTGCTGATGGGGAAGTTACTTTTAAGAAGTAGTGTAACTCATTACTCGTTACTTCTTTTAAAAAGTATTTTTATCTATCCGTGTTGTAGCGATTAAATAAGTGCATTTAGTTTCATATTTGTTAAAATATTATAATGTTATTTTTTTGTTTTTTTATTATTTATAATAAATTATAGTGTCATATAGTAATATTTTTATTATTTATTATATTCTATTAATAAATTACTGTTTATTTAATTATTAATTTATATGTATATTTATTATTATATAAATTATTTTATTTGTTCATTTTGTTATTATTATTATTATTAATTTAATTTGTAAGTTATTATTTATTGATGTTATTATAATTTAATATTTATAATTATTTATATATATATATCATTTTAATTTTATCTTTATAATTTATTATTTTATATTTATTATTTACTGTTATTTAAATTATTTTATTTTGTTATTGTTATTATATTTTATTGATAAATATGTTTTAATTTATTTTATTTTATTAGATTTGATTCATTTCCATGACTTTTCAGTTTGTATTACTAATTTAATTTATTTTATTAAAGTATTTTTGTTTTTTTGTTATAATATTCATTGTATTCAATTTTGCTATTATTTATTTTAGTACAATTAGGTATTTTTGATATACAATTCATTACATTTAATTTATAAATTGTTATTTATTTTATTATTGTTTATTATTATTATTAATATTATTATAAATTCTTCATTCTACTTACATTTTCGTTATCTACATTATTCCTTATATTTTATTTATTATGCATGTTTTTTGCAATTATTATTTATTTATCGATTATTTATTAGTATCAGCTATTACAATTTGCTATTATTTATTTTAGTATAATTTTTTTTATTATTTATTTTTGCTATAATATTATTCATTAAATTCAATGTCGAGACAGGCGCTGTGACAGAAGCTGTGTTTGTGTCCTCACTCCGATCATCAGCGCTGGGAACGAGTCCGAGTCTCCCAGACTCTCTCTGACTGCACTCAGGAATGCCCACACACACACAGATCTTCATAAGAGTGTCGGCTGAGACGACGAGTTTCCCAGACATCAACGTCTGATCAGTGTTTCTCTATATGACGCGCCTCACATTAACTCACAGGCCGGCTCTCATGAAGAGGAGTGTGTTAATGTGTGTGTGTGTGTGTGTGTGTGTTGATGTGTGTTTCTCTAGCGCCACCTGCTGGTCTGTGATGGACTCTCACTCCCTCTAGTGGTGAAACACAGGTCGTGCTTCAGCTTCTGCCGCTCACACAGAACCACTTTACAAATATAGATTCTATTAAATTCTAATCATTTTAATCTAAATTTAAATCTAAATTTCATAATTAAGTTCTTCAATAATGTAAAAAATAAAAAATAAAAAATGTTAATTAAAATTATTTTAACTCTCAAATGGCAATTTCTTTTGGTAGTTTCAACTCAATAAAACATTTCAGATCTTGGCATAACGAAAAAAAAAAATATTGATTTTATTTTTTCATTTCCATGACTTTTTTTTTTAGATTTTATTCATTTATGTGACTCTTTTACATTTAATTTTTAATTTTCACTCACTTTTGAATAGATTATTACTTTCCGTGATTTTTTTCAGATTAAATTTTGAATTTCCATGTTTTTTTGTTAATTTCCATGACTTTTTCTGATTTTATTAATTTCCATGATTTCTTTTTTAATTTGATTAATTTCTATGATTTTTTTAAATTTTATAAATTTCCATGACTTTTTAAGATTTTATTAATATCCATGATTTCTTTTGTTAATTGTAATAATTTCTATGATTTTTTTTTTTTATTAATTTTCATGATTTCCATTACTTTTTCAGGTTTTATTAATATCCATGATTTATTTTTTAAATGTATTAATTTCCATGATTTTCAAATTGTATTAATTTCCATGATTTCTTTTTTTTTATTAATTTCCATGACTTTTTCATATTTTATTAATATCCATTATTTCTTTTTTTAATTTTAACAATTTCCATGATTTTTTAAATTTGATTAATTTCCCTGAATTTTTTTTTATATAAATTTTCCATGACTTTTTTAGATTTTATTAATAATTTCCATGATTTTTTTAAATTTTTTTATTCATTTCCATGATTTATTTTTTAAATTTTATTTGTTTTCATGACTTTTTTCATGATTTTATTAATATCCATTTCTTTTCAAAAAAATAATTTCCATGATTTTTCTAAATTTCATTAATAAAATTAAAATCATAAAATAAAATTAATTTCCATGATTTTTGTATTTGACTTGACTTGAGTCTCTCACCAGTCAGTGTGCGGGTCGTCGATGACCAGCAGGACTCTGGGTTTGCGTACGCTAGGCTTAGCAGGAGCGGCGGCGGCTTTGGCCTGAACAGCGCTAGCGATCTGAGCCGTTTTCACCACGCTGGAGAAGGAGCTGAGGAACCCCGGGGTCGCCGGGGTCGCTGGGGTGGCCGGGGTCGCTGGGGTGGTCGGGGTCGCAGGGGTCAGAGGTCGCCGCTCAGTGGCCGGGGACGCGGGAGAGCTGCTGGAGCTGCTGGATCGCTCCGTCATGTAGCCGTTGGGCAGGTTCGCCACAAAGCTGCTGTCCGACAGACGCCTACGCAGGTAATTCATGCTGAGGCTGCTGGGTAATCTGAGAAACACACACAGACACAGATCATTAAACACAAGTCATTAGATTAACGAGAACACACACTTTAGATATGAAACTAATTCTCAGCTCTCGGATTCTGTCAATTTTATTACGAAATTCAAGCAGTAGCGTTTTGGCGCTTGTGAACGTGGCGTGACAGATCACGTGACATATCTTACTCCATATTTAATAAACACCAATAAACAATGTCGAAAGATACAGTAAAACTTACCGTAATGTATATCCCTCAAACACAATATCATCAATCAGTGTACATTATAATTATAAATATTATAATAAAAAAAGGAATTTAATTTATATTTTATTTATTTGAGTTGTCATTTGTAAGGTTTAATGATAACACAGTGGACAGGGCTGTGTGTGGCGAGATATTGCATTTCTTTTAACAATGCATCTAATATTTATCCAAATGAATAAAGATCCGAATCACAAGAACTGAATTGAAATTGTGCAATTTGTGTCGAGCAATAATTAAACGCTGTACCACGTCAACATACTAATGTTGTCACTAAACTTAATACAATTCTGTTTACTTACCAAATGTTTTAACAATTAAAATACAGTTACTGTGTGATGAACATTTTCTTCTGGAATAGAATTAATAGAATGGGATGGAAGAATGGAAAATAAATATAGCAGAAGATTAATTAGACACGCTGCGTAATAAAACAGACACAGAATAGAATAATAAAAACTGAAATGAAACTCAAGAAATAAAATACAATATAAGAATCTCCAATGCATATTTTCTATAATAATGCAGTGGAATATAATAGATTCGTTCAATTAAATTGTTACAGAATAGATTAAAAAGAAATTCAACGTTCTGGGAAAAAACATGCATGATGGAATAGAATGGAAATACAAATGAAGAGTTGCGGAAAAGAAATTAAATCAGATTTACAGTACAGTCGTAAAATAGTTTGAAGAGAAGTCTGGATATATCGATCAGATCATCAATCACACACTGGAGCCTCATACCAGTCGCTT
>NC_142792.1:1277500-1302500 GCF_988280905.1 Pimephales promelas | reverse complement strand
CCACTCCCGCTGGCTGAGACGGCGTGCTCTTCACTGAATACTTCACTGTGCTCTGCAACCCCATGGAGAGACTTGACTCATCCAGGACACTCGCACACGGAGGACACTGGGAGCTCTCAGCTTTCTGAGCCGCCAGAGCTGGATGCAGAGGTGTTCTGGGAGCATCTGAGACAGGAAGTGCAGTGAAGGAGCTTTCAGCTGAGACAGGAAGTGCAGTAAAGAGGTGTTTATCTGAGACAGGAAGAGGAGCTGAGAGAGGAAGTGCAGTAAAGAGGCGTTTATCTGAGACAGGAAGTGCAATGGAGATGCATTCATTTGAGACAGGAAATGCAGCAGAGATAGGAAGTGCAGTGAAGGCGCTCTCAGCTGAGACAGGAAGTGCAGTAAAGAGGTGGTTATCTGAGACAGGAAGTTCAGTGGAGAAGCGTTCAGCTAAATCCGGAAGTGCAGTAGAGGCGCGTTCATCTGAGACAGGAAGTGCAGCTGAGACAGGAAGCGCAGTGGAGGCACGTTCATCTGAGACAGGAAGTGCAGCTGAGACAGGACGTGCAGTGGAGGCACGTTCATCTGAGACAGGAAGTGCAGTGGAGGCACGTTCATCTGAGACAGGAAGTGCAGCTGAGACAGGAGGCACAGTGGAGGTGCGTTCAGCTGAGACAGAAAGTGCAGCTAAGACAGGAAGTGCAGTGGAGGCGCGTTTATCCGAGACAGGAAGTGCAGCTGAGATGCAGACAGGAAGTGCAGCTGAAACAGGAAGCGCAGTGGAGGCACATTCAGCTAAAACAGGAAGTGCAGATGAGACAGGAAGTGCAGAGGAGGCGTGTTCAGCTGAGACAGGAAGTGCATTGGAGGTGTGTTCAGCTAAATCAGGAAGTGCAGCTGAGACAGAAAGTGCAGTGGAGGCATGTTCAGCTGACACAGGAAGTGCAGCTGAGACAGGAAGTGCAGTGGAGGCATGTTCAGCTGACACAGGAAGTGCAGCTGAGACAGGAAGTGCAGTGGAGGCGTGTTCAGCTGAGACAGGAAGTGCAGCTGAGACAGGAAGTGCAGCTGAGACAGGAAGTGCAGCTGAGACAGGACGTGCAGCTGAGACAGGACGTGCAGTGGAGGCGTGTTCAGCTGAGAGAGGAAGTGCAGCTGAGACAGGAAGTGCAGTGGTGACACCCACAGTTGTGTGTAACGTTGAACTTAAGACCGTAATGAGAGAGCCTGTTCCTCCGGAGACTGAAGTGTGTTCTGGGCCAGAATCTGGACCCTTGAATGAGCTGGCAGACTCAGAGTGGATGAGGACTGAGGTTTGGCCTGGTTCTGGTGCTTTAGAGGTTTGCCTCGTTTCTTTCGTGTTTTCCTGAGCGACTCCGGCCGCCAGAGCGACGTCACACGTGCCAAAACCCGACCGCACCTTCTCAAACGTGCCATTCTTCTCTGCGTACGTAATGAGGAACTCTGGGTAGACCTGAGCCCTGTCGAACACAACAAAGATGGAGGGGTCACGTGGATCATCGACACAGCTGTCGTACAGACTTCCCTCGACGCATTTGGCCGGAGGTTGGCGGTAACGAGCCGCTCCTCGGGTGTAGTAGCCGATCAACACCCTGCACGCGAACACACGCCTCACTGCTAACCCGTCCGTCCGCTCGTCCCAGTACCTGGCGTCCTTTGAGAAATACATCCCTGACAAATAAGGGGGGAAATTAGAATAAGCAAATTCACTTTTAAAACATTTTAATTCGTAATGTTTCGTAATTCATTTTAACATTTTAATGGGTTACTCGTTACTTTACTCGTCACATCAAAAAATGTATATGATTACGTAATGCACATTGCTTGTAATGTGTTACTTTACTCGTTACATCATAAGTAATCTGATTACATAATGCACATTACTTGTAGTGTGTTACTTTACTCGTTACATCATAAGTAATCTGATTACTTAATAAGTGTTACTTGTAATGCGTTACTTTACTCATTATAAGTAATCTGATAAAAAAAAACTGGACGTCAGGGAACATTCAGAAATACTGTTCTCATATGTTAGCAAAACGTTCCTAGAACATATTTAGTTAGCTGGTTTCTACTTGTGATAAAACATACCCTTTCCATATGGTGCATCAACCTCCTGAAAGTCACAGTTTCTGTGACACACACCATCGACAAGAGAGGATATGGTGCCGTGGAATAAAAGCCGCTCACGACATCTCTCACACTTGTTTACAATTTTCATTTGTTCTTTTTTCCTGCAGAAAAAGTGTTTATGCAAATAAAACTTGGATTAAAGATTTGAGCGAGATAATCAATTCTTCTCCACAGGCCTGGACTGATACCCACGTCATAAAGTTTTCCCAGAGTTCCCTGTTTTGCACACGCTCGATCTGTCGGACAGTAAAACCCCTCAGAGTTTCATTGAAGCGCTCCTGGACTCTCACGTAATCTCTGTGAGCCGGCGGGAGACGCACTCTCTGCAAATAAACAAGAGATCTGTTTTATTAGAGAGCAGCGATTGAAAAAAAAAAAAAAAAATCACAAAAACTTGCACTTTGGATCCTGTTTCAAAGTTTGCGTTCTCGAGCATTAAACACTGTTGTGCGAATGAACGTCCGGAACACATTAAAAGTTTCAGTAGAGCCGTGTTGTGTTAGCGCCCCCTAAATTAATAACGAATGATTGTTGCAACGATAGTGAATCCATGAAAACTAACTTTATCTGGACAATAACTCTATTCGAGATCTGCTGTAGTCTAAGTCTAAACACTCTCTGAGACTGAGACTGTAAAGCTGCTGTGAGACTCTGTGTTGTTAAAGAGCTGTATAAATGAAGAAGATTTAAGAAAAAAACTGAACCTGAAATCCAGATTTAGGAATCGCAGTATGGTCCCAAAATCCAGGAACGCCTTTAGAAAATTTAGTCTTTTTGGCACCGCAACCTCTGGAAAACAAAGATCACACTGAATAACACAAGACAACAGAGCATGACATCAGCGCACAGGACACTTGTGACGCCGTCACCTCGCTTTAGCCTTCTGGACGTCGAGCGATGAAACGAACGCGGGCCGTCGCCTGACGGGTCTCTCTGTGCCGCTAGCTTCGTTTCGTTGTTTCATGTCTGTGAATTTAACATTTACTAATACGTTATTAAAATCAAAGGTTGCATTTATTAACATTAGGGTTAAGGTTAGGGTTAACATTGTTGTAAAGGGTTCAATTTTAATACAGCTGCACAGAACACTGGCTTATAACAACAGACCTGTGAAGCTGAGCTCATAGAAACGGTTTCCCGCTGTGAACTTGATCCCAGAATCCTCCTGGTTCTGCTGTAAATACTCCTGATATCTCTGCTCCAGCTGCTCACTGCTGACTGAAGACAGTCGGTGCATCTCTGCCTGAGACAAAGAAACAGTGATGGGGTAGGTTGCTTTTAAAACTATTATGTTACACAATATTGTATTACTCCCTAAAAACGTATTACATTGTCACTTTTTACGGTAATCGGTAATGCATTACGCTCTCTTCCAGACCTCGAAAGTATTTCTTTACTGAGAAAAAAAAACATAACTGTATTAAGCAAATTATTCAAACCGAAAAGTAAAAAAAGTAACTCCAGTACTCGTTACATCACTGAAGTAATCGGATTACGTAAGGTGTTATTCGTTACATCACAGAAGTAATCGGATTACGTAAGGTGTTATTCATTACATCACAGAAGTAATCTGATTACGTAATCGCTAGATCACAGAAGTAATATGATTATGTAACGCGTTACTCACTACATCACAGAAGTAATCTGATTACATAACGTGTTACTTGCTACATCACAGAAGTAATCTGATTGCGTAGTCGCTACATCACAGAAGTAATCTGATTACTTAAGGTGTTACTCGTTACATCACAGAAGTAATCGGATTACGTAAGGTGTTACTCGCTACATCACAGAAGTAATCTGATTATGTAATGTGTTACTTGCTACATCACAGAAGTAATCTGATTACGTAAGGTGTTATTCGTTACATCACAGAAGTAATATGATTATGTAACGCGTTACTCGCTACATCACAGAAGTAATCTGACTACGTAACGTGTGACTCGCTACATCACAGAAGTAATCTGATTATATAACGTGTTACTCGCTACATCACAGAAGTAATATGATTATGTAACGCGTTACTCGCTACATCACAGAAGTAATCTGACTACGTAACGTGTGACTCGCTACATCACAGAAATAATCTGATTATATAACGTGTTACTTGCTACATCACAGAAGTAGTAGGATTACACAATGCACGTTACTTGTAATGCGTTACTTTTGATTATGTAATGCATGTTACTTGTGATGCGTTACTGTACTCGTTATGCGTTGCCCCCAACACTGATCCCCAGAAAGTATTTGCTCATTAACACTTCAAGCAGACGAATCCGGTTGATCAAACATACTATAGAAGCGTACTGGAGCCAGCGATTGTACTCGTCTCTCCAGTACCAGGTCCAGGCGGTGGTGAGGAGCATGGAGTCGGGAAGCAGCACAGAGGATTTCGTCGAGAGGCGCCGGACCTCGTCCAAACCCAGAGTCATCTCCTCAAAAAACACCGGCTCGTTTCCAGAACTGTCCAGGAGCAGACACATGTGACACGTCACGGAAATTATATGTACAATATAAAGCATTTTCTGAACTATGGCGCATACACACCTGTGTATGTTGGACGGGTCACAGTAATCACGCTCGATCTGCTCACTGTGGGGTAAATCGTGCCATGTTCGGCCCACCTTCACCTCCCACTTATAGGGCATCTTAAAGTGTGTCTTTCTGCATTGGTCTGCAGACAGAAACGCTGATATCTGAATCTCACTGCTTCAATGACAACCCAACAATAAGCAATAAAGAGCAAAGTGCCTGATTTCTGTTCACACTGGGACCTGTTGCATGTGTGTATGTGTATTTGTCATCAACAATGTGGGGTTAAAATATGACTGGAATTAAAACCAGCTGGTCCGGTACCAGGTGGATGAATTTGGTGAGTAGCTTTATAATATATTCAGCCAGTCGATCATTTAAAGTCATTAAAAAGACAATAATATTGCATAATATTATCGATTTTAAAACACTACCGTATGAGAACATTTGAAGTGACTTGATCTAAATAATGACACTTGTTATTTTAGATCTGAATTAGTTTTATAATTGATTCATTTTACAACATGTACTGCACTGTATTCATAAACTGAATCAACACAAAACACAAGAACACACAACCCAAGCAAACACCCCAAGATATTCACACACACACACACACGTACCGTCTCTGCAGAAGTCTCTGACGAGAAAGGACAGGCAGATCTCGTTCTCTGCAGATGAGGTAAAAGCAGAATATCAGGCAAATATTCTCGTATGACTGTAAACCCGAACACTCAACATAATTAATTGGTTTGGGTTGGACAAACTTAAAAATTAAACTAATTAGTGAAGTCAAACTCTCTAACTTTTAGGAGTATTTAGCTCATTCTTTTAAGTTCACAGAACAGATATATTTTAAGTATCATTGTTTTGAGTTTTATTATATATTTTAATTTAGACGAACTTAATTAAACTGAAACTGGGCTGGTTTCACACACACAAGGACAGGAGAGCTGTCAGTCAATAAATGGGAAAACAGAAACTAGCATTAATTTTTTGAAAAAGTAACTCCGATGTTTTGTTGTATATTTTAAAAAGTAATGTGTAACTTTACTAGTTACTTGAGAAGTAATCTGATTACGTAGCAGAAGTAACCTGTGCCGAGTCGCGCACACACACTGGTCTCCAGCACACCTGTGTGGGTCTCCGGCTGGACCCCGGGCCGGACGCCCTCCACACTCCCGCGCTGTTCGCGGATCTTCAGAGCGAAGATGTTGCGGTAGATGAAGGGAAGCTCGTCCGTCAGCTGACGACACACTCCTCTGGAGAGCAGGACTCGGCGCACGCGGGACTCGTGGAGGTCGTGGGTCCGGCTGCAGTCCGTGCCCCCGCAGCGCCCCCGCATGAAGTCCTCACACACGTGCAGCCGAGTGCACTTCTCTCCGTCGGGACAGATCCCGTCAGGCCCTCGGCCCCGGTTGAACATCATACACACCTGAGAGGAGGACACACACACGTGAGCACGCTGCCACTCCAATTCCAGATTCGACTCAATGCATATACCGTAGATTTAATACAAATCGACCACATTTTAAAAAACGATTAATCGAAATTCGTCATGCTTGGCGGCTCACGGGCGGCAGGAGCGCATTGTCGGACTGCAGCAACAGCCAACACAGATGCTCCCGGCTCAGGCGGGTCATGTGATGCGCTCGCAGGATCCTCATGTTGTGCTCGGACCGCAGCTGCTGGTGTCCAAAACTGCAGCCAGGCCTTAGACACACACACACACAAAGTTCAGTCTGAATGGCCGTTACATCAAAAAATGTAATCTGATTACGTAATGCACATTACTTGTAATGCTTTTTTAATTACATTACATGTTACATCATAAGTAATCTGATTAGAAAATCATAATAAAGAAAATCATAATCTTTGGTAAATCATAATTCTGACATAAAATGTGGAAGCTTATTCATAAGCTTAAGCTTAAACTCATAAGCTTCCACATAAAACAATGATACTTAATACATATATATATAAATACACACACATGCTTGTAAATATTTAAGAAATATTTTCATGTATGTATACTGTATAAATGAAGACAACTTTTTAACATCATAATTATTACTGAGTAATTAAGCAGATTATAATTATCATTTGATTTGATAACATCAACTTTCTTAATTTAGAATTTTTAGGGGCCGTTTACACGACACAGTTTTCAACTAAATAAGTAAAACATTTTATTTAAAATTATACGGTATTACATTTTGTACCGTTATCGTCTCCGTGTGTAAACTACAAAAATTACACACATTATCAGTCTATAATTCCTATTTTATAATCTAATAATTATGACTTGGTACTGTATGTCACAATTTTTACTAGGCCTCTATATCTCATAATGACTTAGCTTGTCATCATTTTGAATTTTTATCTCACAATTATCTTAGTATGTCATAATTGCGTACAATAAGTTCTTATCGCATAGTTTCAAATTTGTATCTCAAAATTATAAGAATGTCATTTTAAAATTTTTTTATGTCATAGTTTTGATTTGTATGACATATGTTTCTTATGTGGAAATCAAATGAGCTTCCGTATTAGATCATACACGTCACGTGTTTATATCTTTAGTGTTGTTTACTGAAAGTGTGTGTTTGGCTGACGTGTAGTTTGATCAGCAACACACACCGTCTGTCATGTGTTCTGATTGTGTGTTTGTTATGCAATAAATGGCATGTTTAAGTACTGTGACAACTTGCCCCGTGTGTCATCGGTCTCCACACACACCTGTTGCAGCGGCCCATCATCAGCTCGTACTTGCACATGTGCAGGTCTCCACAGAACAGCTCGTCGCACTCGCTCCTCCGACACAGTTTGACGTTAGCCTGGGCGAACACCTCTCGGCGGCCGTCGCGCTGGATGACTGTGAACGCGCCGCTTTCCCGCAGGATTTTATCCAGGGAATTCGGAGGCGATATTTCCGTCAGCCCGAATGAAATATCCAGAAGTTGCTCGTAGTCCATCGCTCCGTGATTCCCGCACAGGACCTGCAGGATCGTGTTCTCCGCCATTATTCATGGGTTTATATGCGGGTCAGAGAGGGAGTTTCTCTCTGAACACTGACTCCAGATCAGCAGCACCTGATGGGTTAATTCTCGATCCGAGGAAACGAAACTCACGAAGAAAAACTCAGTAAAGGACCCGTATATGATATTCAATTTATGAGGAACGCATTCATTGTGTGATTTTAGCGGCACCTAGTGGTGAGTTTGCGAACTGCATCCAATAGAAGTTACAGTGGCCGACAGGAAGTGAGAGTGGCCAGTTAAACCATAGATATCCATAATAAAGACTAGATGTCTCCTCCGCGCTGGAGGTCGATGTCCGCACCTGGCGGCCATCTTGTCACAGGCAGCTCGCTCACTCATAACCTTGTGTTTTAATGGTGCATGTACTTTTTAAATAACCATAACTTGCTCAATTTCTACCGATTTTCCAACGGTTTGGTTTGTTCTAAACGTCAGAGATGTAGTTATGACACTGCATACTTATGAATAATAAGTGTATAAATAAATAATCATCCAGAATTATACGGACACACCGTGTGATTTTTACCCCCATCTAGTGGTGTAAAGGTATATGATCATCCAATGAATATTAGTTTTTGTTCCTCTCAATTCCGATTTCGTTTTAACTCCTACGGTGGCCAATGTAGTCCAAGATTAAAATGGCTTCCAGGTTCGACCTCGTCCATGTAAACGCGAAAGGCGAAGCTTGAATCAACGGGTATGTCCCTCTTTGGCTAATGTACTTTCAAGATGGAGGGGCAACATGGCGACCGACATTTTTTTTTTTACTTTTTCTTACTACAATAAACAATAAAGAAATCTAAATAAAATCTAATAAAGAAATCTAACAAAGAAATAACGTATGACAATCTCAAAATGCACAACACAAATCTCATTGCACTACAAGAACTCCGGCCCTTACCCGTATATGTATTTTCAATGGTGTATTATACACTCACGAGAATACTTTATTACTTGAACGAAGTAAATATACATTAATGAGCACATATATTTTTGAAAGAACTAAGTGTTTTTAGCTAAGAATAAATTAAAAAGATTTACAGTGCAGCTTTAATAACGTTTGTAAGAAACCAAACCGTTTGTAAATCCGTCAAGATTTCAACAAGATAAGAGTATTTGTTACATCAGCTTGCCTGTGACAAGATGGCCGCCGGTAATGACGATAGCGACTCCAGCTGTAAGACATCTAGCTTTTATTATGGATATCTATGTGTATGCCATTCAATTTTTAGGAACGCATTCATTGTGTGATTTTAGCGGCACCTCGTGGTGAGTTTGCGAACTGCACCCAACAGAAGTTACGGTGGCCGACGGGAAGTGATGATGTGAGAGTGGCCAGTTAAACAATGAGGTTTCTTTACAAAGATAAGCCAAGCTTTGAACATTTTATGAAAGAGATAAAAAAAAATATGGTAATTCATTAGATAAAACTAAGAACAAAAAAGCAAGAAAGACCTATGATGCGTTTGGAACTTTAATTTAATGTAACTTTACCCCTGGCATGATTTTTTTTCTATTTGTTGTGAGTTGTATTGACATGTAAATCTCTTTGTATATTCTCTGTTGCAATAAAAAAAGAAAAAAAGAAAGAAAAAAAGTTTCTTTACAAAGATAAATTAATAAGTTAAGTTTTCTTAATGATTCAGTAAACGGTGAATAATATTGTGACTGTCAAAATTGGATCAAAATTACATTTCAGTAGTTTCTCCTTGTATAAACTGACGAATCCTTCTCTCAGCCTCGCGTTTCTGACAGTAAAGCATAACATGTTCCAGTTAATTCTCTACCCAGGTGGTTTGTTGGACCTGGAGACGCCATTACATCTAGAACAAGGTCAGTCACCGAAAGATTAAGCCGATGGTCAAGCCTGAGTCGTGGCGTCAGTTCCTGTGGAAAACTCTTCCAATCGCGGAGCATTGATGCAAAATGGAGACAACACACTACAGTTGTGTACTTTATTGTGACAATTATCTCAAATATTGAGATTATTACAAAGTTCAGTCAAAGTAAAATCAAGACAAATTATACATTTACATTCAAAAATTCATTTGTTTTATAAATTCATGTTATAGATCTCAATGTATATGTTTATTTTTTTGTTAATGCAATCTTTAACTGGATCTTCCAATGAAAGCAGTCTTCACTCTTCAAGCTGAGGTTCTCCAATCATTTAGTGTTCTTAAACCCCGCCCCCTGCAGGGCCACGCCCACATCTCAACATCCAATCCACAACCGGTGCACACAACCAAAGCTTTTTTTTTTTCCTCAATAATTTGCTACACTCAGATGTATGTAGGAGGCATTTTTGGATTTAAGTCATTTTAATTTCACAACACTAGACAGAGTTTAATGAAATCACATTTTATAAAGCGCATGAAATTGCAAATTCATTTGTTTAATATAAATGGACAAAGATCTGTTGACTTTATCCTGAGAGGGGCCGTTCACCAAACATTACTATTAAGAATACAATTCTTCTCAAATTACAATTTCTTGTTATTCTCCAAAGAAAAAAGATATGAATATGTTATTTGCATAAAAACTGTGATATTTGAAGAGTTGGAAAGAATTGTACCTCTCTTTATAAAATCATATCTTGGTGGACCCGACCCCAGAACATCTCTTCTTCTGCCATTTCAGTTAATGCGTAACATTTATAACGTGATTATCAACTTCCTTTTACTGGCTTCCTAAAGCCTCAGATCACATGGAGGATCAGCAAATAATGCAGTCAGACTTTGCAGTCTTTGGAGAAGCTGAAGCTGAAGATGAAGCGGAAGTCTGTACGTGAGAAGCATTTGAGGAAGAGGAAGAGGGGCGATAAATCTGTGTGGAGGAAGAAGGAGAAACATATAAGAAAGGAGAGGAGGAGGGAGAAACATATGAGGAGGAAGAAGAGCGATAAATATGTGAGGAAGAGGAAGAGGAGGGAGAAACATATGAGGAGGAAGAGGAAGAGGAGGGAGAAACATATGAGGAGGAAGAGGAAGAGGAGGGAGAAACATATGAGGAGGAAGAGGAGCGATAAACATGTGAGGAAGAGGAAGAGGAGGGAGAAACATATGAGGAGGAAGAGGAGGCGCCTGAGGAAGATGTGGCGTATGATGGAGTGACCCTAACGCTGCTGTATGAAGGAGCCGGTCTCCTCACCGTCACCGCGGGTCTGCCGATCACGTCCTCACACACACTCGAGTCTCTGTACTCGATCAGGTACTCTGGGTAGATCTGGTGCTTCTCAAACACAACGAATATGGACGGGTCGAGGACGTCGTTCACACAGCTGTCGTAGAACACGGTGTCTCCTCCATCTTTAGACGGGGGCCGCAGGTACTCTGAGTTTCCTCTCGTGTAGTCGCCCACCAGAACCCGGCACACGAACATGCAGCGGGTGCCCGCGTCGCTAGTGTAGCTGTGCGAGTATTTCGCGTCTCGGGCAAAATAACTTCCTGTGAAAGAGATGGAGAATAACGCCTCGGGTCAGAACGGCCATGTTTGTATTCTTGTTTATTATGTGCACTTCCTGAACGTCACCTTTCCCGTAGGCGGTCCCGTGCGTCCCGCAGATCCTCCAGTCGAAGTTGTTCAGGCTGATGGCGTCGACGTGCTTGCGGTCGGTGCCGTGGAACAGCTGCTTCTCACACACGTCTCGGCCTCGGCTGCTCTTCTTCATGCAGTCCTTCTGCCTGCGGGGGTCAAACACCGTTTCACACAACACACAACGCACAAGCCCTCAAAACTGAAGCCAAAACGTCTCGATCGCCCCCTTGTGACCGGTCCTAGTATAGCTCATAACCCCTGCCTCCCCATGTTATTCAATGGGACGCGAGACCAACTAAACAATTAAATTACACTTCACATCTCCTTTTTCCAAAGATAGTTTCTGTCAGTTACTGTAGTTTCTATCACGTTGATGTAATTTCAAGTGTTCGTTTTTTAAAATAAGTTTAAAAACGGTGCTCTGACATCATGATTGACAGGTTCTCTGTGCGAGGTAGTCACTGAAGCACCAGCGGACTTTTTTTAATAATGTTGATTATGTGGTTAGTAGTTGTATTTACCTTATTTTAACGAGGTTCTGCAATCAGCAGACATCATTGGAGAAGAACGAAGCAGACAGAGGACACTTAATGAAAGTGCGGGACGTGAGCTTGCGTTTGATTCAGCGAGAATGAGGGCGTGGCCTTGATTTCGCAGGTTTACTTCCTGCTCACGACTGCGCATGACTGGTCCCGAAACACGCAAGTGCGCAGACTCAAGTTCAAGATGTCAGCGTCATATCGAGACACTGGCGGCTTCAGTTCTCTCTGATGGAAAAGAGCGAAGGGGCGTCGTCCATCTTTTTTTACAGTCTATGCTTTCAACTTATGTACAACTTTGTATGTGTTTTGGCCGTTCGTTTACACGACAACAGCGTGTCTGAACACTGAAACTCGACGCGAGTCTCTGAAGACGATGATGTCATGGACATGCGTGTTACGTGTTCAGTCTGTGGTGTTTCATTAGTTTTCTTTACTTTTACTTGTATTATTAATTTATAGATTGCACTGTATATTTTCTTTTCCCTTCTATATTTGTTTAAGATTTTATTTTTATTTGTATGTGACTGGCATTCAGTAATTTTTCTAAAATCTAGTGTGTTTCATCGCCTGGCAGCAGATAACAATGTTTTTAGTGTTTTTCACAGATCCTTGTGAACGTGGATCGTTTGGACAAAGATGTGTCCTGTACCCTTATAACTTACCACTGAAACACTTCCCATAATGCTCTGTTCTGGATCCTGTCAATCTTCAGAACGCTGAAGCCTCTCATGGTGCGATTGAACAGGTCGTTGATTTTGACGTATTCACCGGCCGTGCTTTGCAGCGACACTCTCTGCACAGAAAAGTGCAGGATAACATCAACATGTACACTCAGTGTCAATATGAAGGAATCTGAGAGCCTGCGCTCACCTTGTATCCGGTTTCAGGAGTCAGAGCTTTATCCCAGTGTTCCGGCAGAGCCTTTAAATTGGTGAATGTCCTTTTACTGGGAACAGATGTGAAGAGTGTTCGGTCATGCACGGTTATTAGAAAGGGAAAGGGAATGAGTGTGAGCACAGGGGCATTTTCTTACGTTGTCTTGATTGTTCGCGCATTAGCTGCCGACACAAATCTGGGACGACGTCTGACGAGTCTTTTGGTTGAGTAGCGTTTGTTTTCCTGGATCATATCTGAAGAGCAAGATCAGTTCAGACGCCATTAAGACGACAGTCCTCGTATTCAGCCTTAAGGGCTTATAGAGCTGCGTGAAGGCGCTTCAAGACAGTCAGTACTGTTACCATGGAGACAAATTAACAAGTTACAAATTACGTGATGCATACAAGTAACAAAAGCAATCAAGTAACGAGTATGGTAACATTACATGCAACATGCATTACATCACTAGATTTCTTTATTGCTGCAACTATACATTTACACATACCGGTACATATTTTAGTTACTTTTTTAAAAAAGTAATGAATATTACTTTTTATTTTTGCTTTTACACTTTTTTAAAGTACTGAATTAAAACATTGCGTAGAAAAAAAACAGAGGTTATATAAAAAGTAACTATGTAATTTCTTAAGGGAGTAATGCAATATTGTAACTAGGGCTGGGTAATAAATTTCGATTTCTCGATATTAATCGATTCTCATTTTTACGAACCGATATTGATTCTTAAATCTCAAGAATCGATTAGTCATCCTGTTTCATTTGAATGAATGGGACATTGTACCGTGGCTGCGCGCATCCAAAAAAAAAAAAAAAAAAAAAAAAAATCGCAATAATCTTTGTCCTTTGTTACTATTGATATGAAACAAAGTCTCAATTTTCAAATTACGTCCATTTTCTTTAGAAACTCAAAAACATAAATAACGTTTTGGCGCTGTGGCGTTAGGGCTGGGCGATATATCGCACGATATTGTTATGCGCATCTAATCAGTAAAGCCGGTTCCTTGATTAGTAGTAAATCACCTTCACCTGCTTTCAGATGGAGCGGCATTTACTACAAAGAGCCGTAGATCACTGACAAGCTGAGCCATATCGCGTTAATATCGAGGACGTATCGCCAGCGATATTTAATGCGATATGGCTCAGCTGGCCAGTGAACTACGGCTCTTCGTCAGGACAAAATCTCCCGTGTTAAATTAACACACCTGGGAGTGTATATGAGTCCACACTCAAGAGTGTTAAAGTTAATGAGATAATTAAGTGATTAAATGAGTGATGATTGAGCATTATTGAAGACACCTAAAGCAGAATCACAAGAAAAAAATCAAAAATTTTAAGCCACCGTTATGGAGATGAGTGTTTGCTTTAGTTGGGCTCTTGACCCTTATAATATAAATTTAATATTTTAATGTGATGTTGCATCTGAGTTATATCTGTCAGCTGAACAAAAATAAACAATAATAAAATGATGTTGGTCATATAATGACATTCATCATTTGATATTTATGTCTATAATTTATTCTGTTGGTTAGTGTATAACTGAGATTCTGCATAATGTCCAGAATGTTAAATATAATTGACGGATTTCTCAAAAGTTAAAAAAAAAAAACTTTCCCTTAGGCACACACAGACCTCAAGATTCAGTCAATGCTTCTCAACAACGGTGACGAGTAGAATATTCAAGGAGGAAAAGTAAATTACATAGACAATTCAGGTCGTAATTTATTGAAACCGCAATGCATGATGGGAGCCATTAATGAGTTGTGATTGGTGGCAACAAGGATTAATTTTGTCACCACGATTGAGATACACAGGCTGATTATTGATATCTGTGTTTCTAATGACAGTGATTTAATCAGAATATATATTAAAATATAAATTTAAGTTATAAGAATAATACAGATATGCAAAACAACCACAAAACTGTTGCTAACAAATTGAAGCAAATTTGGTGATTCAAAAATCACCTGAATAGAATTTATTTTTTAGATCGAGCATGATTATGTCATAATATACTCAACACTATCAGACCACAGAAGTCTTATTTGACTGCTATAAATCAATAGCAGCAAACAATTAAAATGTAAAGTGAAAGTAAAAGTGTCAAGAGCCCAACTAAAGCAGACACTGATCTCCATAACTGATCTCCTTCAGCGATTCTGCTTGTGATCATCAGGTGTCTTCAATAATGCTCAATCATCACTAAATTAATCACTTAATTATCTCAACACTCTTGAGGGTTAATTTAACACTCATATCGTCCATTTGAAAGCAGGTGAAGGTGATATACTACTAATCAAGGAACCGGCTTTACTGATTATACGCGCATAACAATATCGTGCGATATATCGCCCAGCCCTACGTGAGATCGCTCTGGAGAAGCAGCAGCGCTGATCTCTCTTCCGGCTTAATAATACCAGTCACAGCGCCAAATAAACATGAATGAGCATCTGAAAGTGTGTTAAAGATAGAGTACAACTTATCGAAATCCGTATCATGTCACATTGATTCGCTCAATCAGCGTTTCAACCGTGGAAAGACGTCAGTTAAACAGCTTGTAATCAATGTATGGTCATATTTACCTCAGAAAACCCACATAAACTCGTTAGTCAGCTAGAAAAAATAACTCCAGAGAGGAGCATTTTGCTAAATATATACACCATATGCATTATAATCTTAATGTTCTTCAATATTTAATGCATATTTGAATAAATCTGGCAAGTTTTTATGACAGCCACCATTTAAATGTTTATATTTCATATAATCTTCTTATTATAAAAATAAATAGCTACAAAAAGTTCATTATTACCTTCATATTAGGCTAATGAAGTCTAGTAGGCTACAACTGACTCACATAGTTTACAGCATTAGTTAAGAGATTTGATTCCTTTGAGAAAAATGGCCATTTATTGTAACTGATATCCAAAATAATCGATATTGAATTGAATCGTAATCGAAATCGAATCAAATTGTGAAATTCGTCTCAAAACCCAGCCTTAATTGTAACGCATTACTTTTAAAAGTAACTTCCTCCAACACGGCTCGTCCGAATCACATCGTAAAAGGTGTTGTGTTAGGTTACCCTGGAAGCTGAGGGTGTAGGTCTGCGATCCGGCTGTGAACTCCACCACGGCACTGCTATCAGCCTGATACTTCTGCTCCAGCTCAGCACTAGAGATGGAGGACAAGCTGTGACCCCCGTCCTGATGAAGAACACAGAACATCATCACAGATTACAAGTAACGTCCATTACGTAATCAGATTACATTAATGATGTAACTAACCAGTAAAGTATTACGCCAACACAACAGGCACTTACCACTGTAGCATACGGGATCCAGTTTCCATTCTCGTCCTCCCAGTACCAAAGCCACTCAGTGGTCAGAATGAAGGTGGGCTGGACCACGGACGACACCGTGGACAGACGCCGCACACTGTGAGGGCCTTGGGTCATCGTATCAAAATAAATTTGGTTGATTCCAGAGCTTTGAGAGAGAAAAAAAAAACAAGCCACACATTAGTTAATAAACTGACTGAATAGACAGCTTTATTATGATGTATCGCAACACACTGAAACCAATGCAAACACCTTAGCAATGTGCTTTTATCACCCACCTGTATATACTTTTAGGATCACAGTAATCTTTCTCAATGGCCTCGTGAGGAAGCGCTTTCCATTCGGATCCTTCCTTAACTTGCCATTTATAGGGCAGACTGGAATGCTCCTTAAAACATGAGTCTGGGACACAGGAGTGCACTTCAGTTCACAACACAACACACACGACTCTATGAATCACATGAGCACGCAGTCGCAGTTATGGAGCTCTTACCACCGTGCTTGCAGAATCCCTTGATGAAATACATGCAGATCTCAGTTTTCTCTGAGAGAAGAAACACACACACACACACACACACCGAATTATAAGCTGAATATTGCATTCTCATATTTAAAGGATCTCCAAGATGTTCATGTCTTTCACACTCCAGGGTTTCTCCATATAGTGTCTTCAATGGGGTCCAACGGGTCGAAGGTCCAGATGTGAGTTTCACTGCAGCTTCAAAGTTTCGATGAATAAGAGTCTGATCTAGACAAACCAGCCGACATTTAGAACAAAACACACATTTATATACTTTATAACCAGTAATGCTGGTCTTGCACTCGCTGTGATGCGACACACATTACACAATCAGGGTGAAAGGTCAAGCGTGACGTAGCCGGAAGAACGGACCCAGTGTTTACAGAGCGAACGCGCAACGACTGAGTCAAACGCCATTTACAAAACTAAATAAAAGGTAAAACAACGATGTCTGACGAGTTTGAAGTTAAAGGAGAAAATGAGATCCTACATTTCTGAACCGGAACATGCTTGATTACGTCTGATTACCTGATAGCTAGAGCAAGACCAGCATTACTGGTTATAAAGTATATAAATGTGTATTTTGTTCTAAATGTCGGCTGGTTTGTCTAGATCAGACTCTTATTCCTCGGCTGGATCGTGTCGAGACTTTGAAGCTGCACTGAAACTCACATCTGGACTTTCGACCTGTTGGACCCCATTGAAGACACTATAGACCATTTCACAAGATGTAAACAACACTGGTCCAGAAGCACTTCCTGTTTCAGTTTTTTAACAATACATAAGAGCTTGGATAAAATACAACCAACAGAACATTTAAAACTGAATCAAAAAGTTAAACAAACATCTTTAAAATGTTTTCTTTACATGTGAAATAAAGAAAACAGTTACAAACTGAAACAGGAAGTGCTTCTGGACCAGTGTTGTTTACATCTTGTGAAATGGTCTATATGGAGAAACGCTGGAGTGTGTTCCTCAAAAACCTTTATTTCTTTTTCACTGAAGGAAGAAAGACATGAACATCTTGGATGACGTGGAGGAGCGTGAACTACAGTGAGGAGTGATACCTATAGGAGATTGTGGAGGCCTCTGAGCCTCTTGTCCTCTAAAACCATTCGATGGCCTTCGGTTCTGAGCATTCGGGCCTCTCTTGGGGTTCTCAGCGTTCGGGCCTCTTCTGGGGTTCTCAGTATTCGGGCCTCTTCTGGGGTTTCTGAAACGAGGCTTCAGGACTTCAATGTTGGAGTAGATGTCCTTCATGATGGGCATGAGTTCGCTGGGAACGCCTCTGTCCTGCAGGGCTTGCAGTGGATGAGGCTCGTAGAAGTCGTGGGCTCGAGTGCAGTCGCAGGATCCACGCAGGTATTTCTCACAGATGTGGAGTCTCTTGCAGTTCTCGGCGTCCTGACATCGGCCGTACTGTCCCGTACCGTTATTATAGGAATGACACACCTGAAAAACAACCACGATTCGGATGGAAGCTCGTTTCTGCCACGGAAATTAAAAAAGTTTAACAATGCGCAAATGCAAGTTTATACCTCATAATTCTGAGAAAAAGTTTTTTACCTTTAAATCTCATAATTCCGACTTTATTTCCAGCAATTCAAACTTTTTTAACTCGGAACTTGCGATTCTTCAATTCTGAAAGAATCAGTGGTGGAGGAAGTACTGAATCTCAGTACTTAAGTAAAAGTACAAATAACCAGATAAATATTTACTTTAGTAAAAGTAGAAGTAACACAATGACAACCATACTAAAGTAAAAAGTACCTGATTTAAAATGTACTTTAAGTATTAAAAGTAAAAGTACTTGCATAACAATTGATTCTCTTGATGACTATTTTCTAATGATTAATAAAACATTTAATTCTAACTCATTCAACCTAATACTCCTATAATGATGTTCAATAATGATGGGAAAAAAAATGTTTTTGCTTGTAATTAGGCAATATATAAACCATGCTTATCCTTACTAACTTATAGACCATTTCACAAGATGTAAACAACACTGGTCCAGAAGCACTTCCTGTTTCAGTTTTTTAATACTACATAAAAGCTGGGATAAAATACAACCAACAGAACATATAAATATGAATCAAAAAGTTAAACAAACATCTTTAAGATGGTTTCTTTACATGTGAAATAAAGAAAACAGTTACAAACTGAAACAGGAAGTGCTTCTGTACAAGTGTTGTTTACATCTTGTGAAATGGTCTATATGTTAATAACTATGTTTGACAGTAAACGCGATTAATTTATGGTGTAATTCTGAACCTCTTGGCTTGCCATAATCCTAACCAAACGTATATTACACACGGTGTGTTTCCTATGCACGTAAAAACAAATTTCAGCGTATAAATTGCACGATAAACACACTGCGTGCGAGACTCATTTAGTTGATGTATCTATGGCAACCAAACGTAACTGGTGAGACAAACGTGCAACGAACGAATGGTCAGATTACGTTTTGGCAGGGGAAATGTAACGAAAATGTAACAGAAGTTGTAGAAATGTAGTGGAGTAGAAAGTATAATAATTGCTGCAAAATGTAACGAAGTTAAAGTAAAAAGTAGGCACTATTTATTCTACTTAAGTAAAGTAAAGATACGTGAAAAATGTACTTAAGTAAAGTAACAAAGTATTTGTACTTCGTTACATTCCACCACTGCTGAAAGCGAAAACTTGCAATTTCTTGCAATTCTGAGTTTATATCTCGCATTTCTTAGTTTGCATCTAGTAATTCTGAGTTTATATCTAATTGTGAGGGAAAAAAAGTCAGATAATTTGCAAGTTTAGGCCTAGATCTCGCAATTGTGACTTTTTTCTCAATTCGCTTCCGTAGGTTCTTGGTTTTTGCTGGTGGTACAGTATAGTAAGTGCACGATCACACTAAGAGTCCTTTAATAAATTCAACAAGGAACATGTAGGAGAATCACAGGACATAAAACTCAGGAAGCGTCTGACATTGACAAGGCCGAACACTGAGCAGAAACAGCTTAAACACAGGAGGGGAATCAACCGAACCATAACTAATCCAACCCAGGGCACTAACTAGGGAACAAAACAGGGACAGAACACAGTGAAAACAATCAAAACTGAACATCCCGGTGACAGCTACACTGAATCTGATAGACTCAAGGTTTGAACTGTACGTATTGCGGCTTGCGGGGTGAAATAAGTGAAATCCTCTTACAGCCGGCAGGAGAGAGTGGTCGCTCTGCAGAAGCAGAATACACAGATGCTTTACGTCCAGTGTGTTCAGACCATGAGCCCGGAGCACAGGCTCGTTCTGATCAGACGACAGATCGTGACTGAACCGACATCCTCGTCTGTGGGACAAAACACATCCGTTTCAGGAACACACAGTTGCTGAGGTGCAATTTTGGTTACGTTTAAGCATTAGTATGAACCATCTCCTGCACAGCACTGCCTTAATTAAAGGGATAGTTCACCCAAAAATGAAAATTAAGTCATTAATTACTCACCCAGATGCTGACAACGTCAACTCAACTATAAGTTTATCAAGCTACGCAAATACTTTTTGTGCGGAAAAACAAAAATAACGACTTCATTCGGCTATTTTTTTCCACGACACAAGCGTGAGAATTGCGCAAGTAGTAGTAGAATAAGAACGCAATTCTCGCACATGCGCCGTGGAAATCTCTTGAACTCTCGTCTCAGGCCTACAAGGAAAAAAAAGGAGTAGTCGAATAAAGTCGTTATTTTTGATTTATTTCCGCACAAAAAGTATTCTCGTCGCTTGATAAACTTATACTTGAGCCACTGTAGTCACATATGGAATATTTAAACATTTTCTTCAATGACTTTCTGGGCCGTCAAGTTTCGATCCCTTAGGAGTCTATGTGGTAGTGATCCACCTCTCAAATTTAATCAAAAATATCTTCATTTGTGTTCCGAAGACGAACGAAGGTCTTACGGGGTTGGTGCAGCACGGGGGTGAATAATTAATGACTTAATTTTCATTTTTGGGTGAACTATCCCTTTAATGGAAGAACGTTTAGGCAGAACTTTGGTAGAGAATGTTCCCTGTAAGCTGGGTGTATAACTTACGTGTAAAAAATAAATAAATAATACTGAATCCAGTATTGTTCGCCACTGACATGCAGTGTAATGTCTCGTGATTCATGATGAATCATCTGGCTTATTAATATTGCTAGTAAACAATGATTGGCAATGTTTATACTCTTCCACTAGATTAGATTCTATAAAAACTTTATAGAGACTAACTTTATAGTTATTCTGAGAAAGCCTGACCAAACATTTTAAAAGCTTTAAGGTTTTAAGTTAAAAGTAGTAGTCAGATAGACAGACAGTTAGATAGATAGAGACAGACAGACAGACAGATTAATCTTCATTTGTAGGAAAATCATAAATCTGATCAGTTATAATCGAAAAGTCAGATAAGTCTGCCCAGATAGCAGACAGACGTCGATTCAACGTCTATTTTTACCCTTTACAAACCAAAAATAGACGTTGAATCGATCCAAACTGATCAGTTGTCGATCAAATTTCACGAAGAGTAAGTCTGTTGATTCTAGGGGGAGTTAAGAGTCAGAAGAAGAATCAATATGTCTGTTTTATTACTCACCTTCCTTTGGCGAAGCGGCAGGAACCGAAAAGATGCCACTTGCACAGGTGCAGACCCGCACAGCCCGAGCAGTTCTGCGCTCGACACAGGCGAACTTCGGTTCGGACAATCACGCTCTTCTGTCCGTTTATAACCGCGACGACGAAGCACTCACTCCTGCCGAGGACCGACTCCATGTCTTCATTATTCAGACCGCATATTGATCTTAAATCATCGAAATTCATAGATCCATTATGATCACAAATCGTTGTAATGATCGCCGCCTCGGCCATATTGTTGATTCTGTTCTACAGACTGTATGGACTGACAGAGAAAGGAAACAGCGAGGAAAGGAAAACGAAACTTAAACATGGGGGCGGAGCTTCAGTAACTACAAACACATTCTTCGCGGAATAAAAATAATAATTAAATTAGTAAAGTAAATACAAAATTGCAATAAAATACATAATAAATAAAAATGTGATCAAAATAAAAATATGTGTTATTATTATTAGCTATCTAATACTATATTAAAATTCGGTTTAAAATAAATAAATAAAATACGTATTAATATGATAAATAAATAAAAATTGATTAAAATTAAATAAAGTAACAAACAAATAAATTCTACAATTGAGAGTACATTACTAGTGAGTCAAATAATTATAACAATGTGACTAAATAAAACCCTTATTTTAGATTTATAATAATATTCATTTTTCAGTGTATTATTTAGGTGTTTATAAAATATAGATTTCTTTAAAATTTGAACATGTACAAGATTGAGAAAAACTTCAATTCAATGGATGTTTTGAAACTTGGGGGGCTTTTGCGTGTGGGGCTTTTGCGTGATGCTACATTTACGCCACTAGATGTCATAGTAGCCTTTTGATTAATAGTTACATGGAGATCATGTTTGCTGTAGCCTTTAATATTCTATATATTTTATAATGTGGCACCAAAGACCAACTCGTGTATTTGAACAGACCTGAGGGCAACAACAGTGGACATTTATATTTTTATGTAGGCTACTCATGAATGAAAGATATCAAAAATTACATCCAACCGGAGAAATAGAGAGTAATAAACGTGTGACAACTAGCCCCGGTCTGATCCGCCATACTAATGTGTGTGATACCAGTGATGCAAACGGTTTAAATAAATATTTATCAAGTCACATTTATGCATTTATATAGCCGCTCTGGAGAAAACAGTGATGTCATCGTCCAGCTCAGCTCAGTTCTCATATAATGCTGCCAATGCAGGAGATCAATAATATCGATGAATAATAAATTAATGTTAAATGTACAATTTTGTAATACAAACGCGAGCACATTATCATATGACATACAATATCACAATATCATATCTGTAGCCTACGTCACGTGTGTTTATTATTATTGGATGGGAAATGGGCAATTGATAAACAATATAATAATATCGTGCAAATACAACTTTCGCTTCCCAGTCGGAGTTCATTCCCGGATCTGATTCCGGATTAACTCGGAATAGAATATCATCGCGCGCTGATCCGGTGTGCGTTTTACAAACACACGGTTGTTCCCCTTTAAGGAGGCGCGCGTTGCCTGGAATTCACGTCATTTCGCCGCGAAGCGTCCGGATCAATGAGGTTCCGCGGTGCGTTGCGCTCCCGCGAGCGACGCTTCCAGGAAGGTGTTATTAACCATCGCGTTGCCGCAACGTAGCGTCGGCTCGCGCGTTTACAAACAAGAAACACGGAGAAGTTGAAGTGTTGCGCGCGCGAGGCGAGGCCAATGGATGCGCGAGCGAGTTGAAAAATCGCCAGTGCGTCGCGAGGGGAACATTATTATCCAGGATTACATTATTTCACGGAAGAGCAACAAGGGAGAGGAAAGTGGAAACAGAAGAACTTCCTGAATTTCAACGCGACATGTCCGATTCCCCCTCGCAGGTCATTATTAAGGTAATCCTGCCTTTTCGTTCTCGATCTCGCTTCGGTTTGAGTCACGCGGTTCAGCATCTGTTGCTGCGATCGATGCATTAAGTCGATCGATTAGAATCTGGCTTTTGTGTTGTGTTTGTGTGTGATTAGCACTGGTATTTAAACACGCTGCTGGAGTTCATGCGTTTACTACTGAGCGTCAGACTGGGAAAAGTTCTCCAGCGAGTTTGAGAAGGAGTTTCACTGGAGGACTTTGAGCTGGTCTGGAATCACATATTAGTTTGCATTAGTTATTTAGTAACAGACTCGCGGAAACGAGAACAGCCCTGTATAACTGGCTCAAACATGCTGTTATCTGCTCTTTGCTCTGTTATTGCAAACACTGTTTCCTTATGGCATCTCCCTCCTCGTACATTAATGCACGTCACACCTGGCCTATATTATATATCTTATTGTAAACATGCATACTTCATTTTTTGACCTTGTGATGTTTAAAGTCCACATGAAATCAGCATTGACGCTTCTTGAGTTTAAAGGGGTCCTATAATGCCCTTTTTCGCAAGATGTAAAATAAGTCTCTGATGTCCCAAGAGTGTGTGTGCGCAGTTTCAGCTCAAAATACCCCACAGATATTTATTATAACATGTTCAAATTGTCACTTTTTGAGGGTGAGCAAAAACACACCGCTTGTGTGTGTCTCTTTAAATGCTAACGAGCTGCTGCTCCCTGCACAGGGAGCGGAGCTTCCAGAGATTGCGGGTGTGTGTTAGCAGCTCAGATTAGCAAACAAACAAACAAACACACACATTACTGAACATTTCAAAAACATTTAGCCTTTTATGCTCAAGCTGGCAGCGGCGGCCTTACCTGTCTTTCACCCGCTTCAATTGAAACAGGCTCCGCCCTCCAGGGGGCGCCAGCAGACCAGCAAAACCCCATTCAATTTCTCCGTAGGATATTGATGTTCAGCTACAGTGTCTACATCATTTAAAGTTTGCGTCAAACGGAAGTTGAGATTGTCATTTTTTCCTTGTCGTGACGTATATCCGAGTGAAACGGCTTCTGAGATTATAAAAGAAGTAGGGCGGGGCTTGATTTCGTCCTTCGGGAATTGATTGGATCGTTGGAGGTTGGGCGTTGCAAACAAAATAGAGGCAGATTTGAATGCGAGGCGGTGCACCAATAGCCACACCCTTTCGCCATTGCACGTGACCGAAATAGAAGAGAGGTCGTTCGATGGGGGAGGGAAGGGTAATGTATCTGATTAAAGATTATGTACATGAATTAAAAAAAAAGTGAAGTGCACAGATAAATCATTTATAATAAACACTACTATTACATATAAAAAGAAGATTTGTCAAATTTGATTTCATGCTGAATTTAAGATAGATTGACCACGAGCTACAAGGTTGTGAAACTAACGTTTCTGCTCCTATTATTCAAACATATATTAAAGTCAAATTTGCATATACATTTAAAAAATAGTATTCTGGCATGATCAGCCACAAGGTATGAAATCAACCTTGTTATTTGCAATGTTCTGGAGAAATACTACACTACCCACAATTCTAAGCACAACACTGACGTTTCTGATTGGTCAACTCGTGGTTACCATAGCGACATTTACCACCCCCATGATCTGAAGTATAATATCGGTAGTTTATATTTATACCTTTGCCTTTTTTGCCATTAGGGTAAAATGTTTTTTTGAGCAGGACAAGAATTTTAAGAGGAAATGAAACGTACATACGAGAGGTTGGACGACAAAAGAAAAGATCAGTCTACCAAAAGTGGAGTTACCGATGAATGTGTGAAGCTGATGTGGAGTTAACGATCTTCTAGTCATTGATTGGCTTATTCTATCATGATGATCTATAAATCGTGTCCCGGGGACGGGGTTATGTAAATTTTAGGGTTGGTGATGTCACTAACCCGTGAAGAAGCTCGTGTAG
>NC_142792.1:172500-242500 GCF_988280905.1 Pimephales promelas | reverse complement strand
ATGTAATGTTTCAAAAAAATGTTTCACTTAGTTTCAACATTTCTAATTTTCATTTAGTTTAAGTTGAAGTATGAGAATTACTGAAATTAAAACGGCATTTTGATGATTATGGCTTACAGATATGAAAACCTGTTCACAATAATCTAATGTTGAATTTGGGGTTTTCATATCTATAATCCATAATCATCAAAATGATGACAAATAAAGGCTAGAAATATCTCACTTTGCATGTAATGAGTCTATATTAGTTTCAGCTTTTAAGTTGAATTACTGGAATATATCATTTTTGCAGTTTCACCTGTAGATATTTTGTAATTAAAAGCATCAAGATTTTTAAATTGTTTCATAGCATATAAAGTACAATTTCTTGACCGTAAAATATTCATAGCCAAGCATAACTACAACCAACCTGTGCGTGATTTTGATGTGTGTGTGTGTGTGTGCAGAAAAGAAGCCGAAAGCGAAGCAAGAGAAGCCGGCTGATTCCCATGATGCCGTGTCGGATCTGTTTGCTCAGATGTGTCTTCAGACGGACACTGATCCAGATGCCGGACTTACCCAGAAACCACCACAACCTGAGATCCAGCGCTCTCCGCCTTCCCAGAATTCCCCTTCCGAGTCGGCTCTGATTGGCCAGCTGCATCTCAGCACTATCGACTGGGACTCTTCCTCGTTCACGGCCTCTCCTGACCCGAGATCTGCGGAAGACTCGACTCGCTCTCTCAAAGAGCGGATCATGATGAAGATCAGTCCCGAACCGCTCCGTTCAGTCCCATCAGCGCCGTCTGCAAACCCAAAGCAGAATCCCCCCGGCAAACCTGCAGAGAAGGTGTGTAAGACGAGTGTGTGTGACAGCGACGCGGAGAACCGACCCGGATCACCGAAGCCCCGAAGCAAAGCCAAGGTCAAATCCGTCAAAATCACCCACAAATCCATCAATATAACCCATAAATCATCCACTGATGACCAGATGAAGATTAAAACCCCAGAGAAGGAGTGGCTGAGACCGGCAAGCCTTATCCAGGTGCATCATGGGACGCTTGATTCGGAGGATTCGGACGCTTCGGTGGACAGCCCTCGCCCGCTGGCTGAGAGACTGAAGATGAGATTCGCTAAGTGAGTGATGAAGCACAAGTGACACTGGGAATAATGTTTAACATTTCAATTTGGGAATAAATGTGTGTTTATTTCAATTATATATGCCTTTATTCATTTATTTTAACTTTATTTTGATTTTCTGCACATAATCAAAATACATCACACAATTACAGATATTATTTTGAATATCACATTTGTATGTTTATAGTATTTAGCAAGTATAATAATTCCATTTTAGGACTAAAACAGAACAAGGTTAAAGTTAAGAAATATTAAAAAGGAGATATACAATCATGGATCTGTCATGTGATTCAAATGCATGAATTCAAAATAATGAAAAGAGAAATCTGTGTATATTTATTCATTGTAGTTTGGGTTAATATTCAGTCATTCCCTATTAAATGAAAGTGTGTTGTTGCAATAGACACATTATTGAGAAGCACAGATTGCCGTAAAGTGCAAGACCTCCTCTTGTCTGAGGAACATCAGGATGAAGTCACAGTGTGGTCCTAATCAGGGCATAAACGCCTGCACTTCCTCAGGCCTTGATCATGAGTGACAGGTGTCACACCTTCCCAGACATGAAAGATCTGACAGCTGCGACACACACACACACGTCAGACATCAGCGCTCGTCAGTAAAATTCATCAAGGAGTTACACATGGGGGAATTCAGAAATCATTCAAGAATGTGTTTTAATAGCCTTAAACTTTTAAGAGTGAAAAAAAAACATTTAATTTAATAATAAATATTAATTAAAATAAATGTTAAAAATTACATATATATATATATATATATTAGCTTTAAATGTTTTTTTTCTATTTCTCTTTTTATTACCCTCAATCAGAAAATACTGTCAACATAAAGAAAAAAAACATTTCACCTTTTTTTATGAATAAAACATAAAATCGGGCAATTATATAAGAAACAAACCCCTCAGTGAACACCCTCTCTCTCTCTATATATATATATGAAGAGTTCAGATGCAAAAGCCTCTAAATGCCATTTGAAATTTTCTTCTTTAATTATGATTTTTATCAAACTTGTATATTTAAGTTCAGTAATTTTACTTAAATAACAATTAATAGGTAATTATTATTGCCATTTAAGTGAAATTACTGAACTTAAATATACAAGCTTGATAAAAATGGTCATTCTAGAAGAAAATTTCAAATGGCACTTAGAGGCTTTTGCATCTGAACTCTTCATATATATATATATATATATATAAATAAAATGTAAAAATTTAGAAAACTTCATTTTATTTCAGTTATTTGCAAAGCTAATTTCCATTTAGTTCACGTTGAAGTACTTTTAACTTTCTTCTCATAATTCTTATCTCATAATAGTTCAAATCAAGAAAGCCTTCTTTGCATTTATTATTTTCCATTAATATTTACCATTTATTATAATAATGAATGACTGTCCCCAACACTGCAGTCATTACCATCAAGCCAAGTATTTAATAGAAAAAAAATATTTTAACATATATATATATATATATATATATATATATATATATATATATATCACAATCTAAAAAACTCACAAGGCCATGATAAGATGAGAGGTTTTATTTTTCACGATGTGTATGTGGAAGTGTCTGAAAATGTAAATGTAAAGTGCGCATCTGTGAAGTGTGTGTGATTCTCTGAGCTTTTGCGCGCGTCTGGTCGCATCGGTCTGCTAAGTGCCGCCGTGTCGACTTAAAAACTCATTTCCCACAAAAGGGGAATCTAATTATTTTCTTTTCACTTACACATTATCCGCCAACATCGCCTTATTCGCACCCGGGTGTCAAGAAGCGCGCGCGTCCCTCAGTCTTCTGCGCATGCGCGCGTCTCTCTTTGAACCTCGCGCTCGTAAAGTTCTCGGGGTATAAAAGAGACGTTTTGTCACACAGGATAGATAGATGGATAAGCTGAACGAAGACATGGCTCGGATCGATGTCGATGTGTACACGGCTAAAGTTTTGTCTCATTGGGGTTGGAGCAGAGAAGAAGAGGACCGAGCGTTTGGCGACTCTTGCAGCGCGTCCTCGCCGGAGTCCGCGTGCTCGTCCCCGGACGCGCGCTCCAGCAATAGCGGAGGATGCGAGTCGCAACTGAAGCCCAAAGTGAAGATGAGCGTGAAAAGGAGAATGAAGGCTAGCGAACGGGAGAAGCTGCGCATGCGCAGTCTGGCGGAGGCTCTTCACCAGCTCCGGGATTACCTGCCGCCGGTGTACAGTAGGAGAGGACAACCGTTAACCAAGATACAAACCCTCAAATATACCATTCAGTACATTAAAGAACTCTCCAGCATCCTCGACCAGCAATCTGCGCATGCGCGGCGCTGACGGGACCAACGGTCGACGACGGCTCTCTGTGTTGTGTTTGATCTGGTCAGTCGTCAAACACATGATCAGCGTTAAACCTCAGTGGTGCGGCTTGTAGTTTGTCAAGCAACAGCTTCAAAATTGTTAGATTTGAAGGAGCTTTTCACACAAACAAAATGTGTCATATTACTGGACACTAGCCAGACCGATAAACCAACATAGACCGGAAGTTACCTTCGGGCCAGACGCGTAACCGTGGCAACGCGCGTGGGTTTGATGAAACCGTCTTTATAGAACCTTTTGTGCAATGGAAAGATTCTGGATGTTAATTTTTTCGTGGAATCGCCCAGCTATCAGGGAATGTTCCCACAACTTTCACTTTTCACTGTTGAGATGATTTTCATGATGTTTTTTGACCTGAATAACGTTCTCTTAAAGGGCCAGTGCACGCAAAAATGAAAATTCTTTAATATGTTATTTGTATTCGACGAATGTTCTAAGAATGTCTTAAGGGTTATGAAAATGTGATTATAACGTTTTTAAACTACGCAATTGAAAACGTTTTAGAAATTTTGCAAATCATGAATCAATCTTTCCATAATTTTTTTTTTTTTTTTTTTTTAGAACATACATTTGTTAGCTGGTTATGGATGCCGATACAGAATCTTTATTTTTTTGATTTTAGGTTGCTTTTGTACAGATTTTGTTTGTTTGCTTATCCACTCATGTTTTACTGATGTAAATATTTCTTGCTGATGCTTGAGTGGAATATTGATGTCTAATAGTAAATATAAATTGCGGAATAAACATCTTGTTTGTGTTGATGTAAACTGTTTTTTGTACTTCATGTCAAGATAAAATTGGATTTGAAACCAAAACGATCAAATATGGGTGACTTTTATTTATATATATATATATAATTTTATTAAGAAATCCAAAAAATTAAATAAGATGGCATTCAATTTACAGACAACTTACTCAATAACAAACACTTGGACACAATAAGATAAGTAAAAATAAAGAAATATACAAATAAATAAATGTTTTTGGCAGGGCTTTTCGACATTGTGCCTAATAGGTCTTCAAGACTACAAAAGGGAGAAATAAAAAAGATCTACATTTGTGGATTAAAAATGTTTAGCAATAAAACCTATTTTTTATTGCATAACAGAACAATAACAACATACACATACAGAGGATCACAATGTATTCAGCTATCCTCTATTACGTTCATAATAGCATAAAAACAGAATAAACAATAAAAACAAATAAAATAAAAAAATATATATACAGGGGATAATTTACAAAAAAAATCCAAAAAGAAAATAAAATTCTATACATCCGTTTTGCTTTTTTATTTCTTACTTCTTTTAAGGCCTCAAAATAATGCTTGAGTTCAGTTTTAAATACTATAATGTTAGGTTTATTATTAGTCCATTTCTGTTTGTGGTATTTTACATACATGATTATAAGTTAATCACCAAATTTTGTTCCAAACACTTACTTTTATATAACAAAATTATATCTTTACCAGATAGTCGAATCTTTGCAATATTAGATGTTCAATATCAATCCAAAACAATTGGGTAAATACACATTCAAAAAATAAGACACATTCAAGTCTACTTCTCTCACTGGGTAAATCAAATGAATAACTTTATATGTAACTTCTTTAACTTTATTGGTTAGACGGTATTTACAGACCTCTTCCATTCAATCTAGTTAAATATATCGAGTTCCAAAAAGGTTTGCATTTAGACAATAATGTAGTTCTACGTAATTTTTTAATACAAAATTTATCAAATTTTATATCTATAATTTTCACACCATTAATACTTAAACGATTAGTATATAATGGGATAGACTCAGAAGATATACTGCCTGATAAAAGTTGAATAATGCCACAATAAAAATAGCAATAAAACCTGTTTACGCACAACAGCGATTATCATGACGTATTTCTTGCGACAGGAGTCCTGGCCAATCACAGCGCGCCTGCGTACGGTGTGGGCGTGGCCTCGCGGTACAATGACGCTCTGACAAAGAGAATCAGCTCTCGATGTGACGGTGCGGCGCGGGCCGCCATTTCAAAGCCGAATAAACGCGCGAGTTTTCTTGATTTAATAGACGGATGCTTTTTTTTTTTTAGATTACAGTGCATAACACTTTATATTTTTAAGGCTCGTTGTTTTGAAGAGCTCTCAATCTCATAAGGTAAGTCACGGAGGAGGCGCTGTGAGCTCGAAATAGAGCGTGTGAGTGTTTAATGTCGGTGAGGCGAGCCGTTAAATCACACATTCGCCTTCGTTAATTCTATTGAATTACTTCTGTTGTTAGCATTTAGCTAGCTGTAAACATGTGAGAGTTCATTGTTTATTTGTGTTTTCGGCTGATGATTTCGTTCAGCTGTGATTATGGCGACAGAGGGACTTTTTAAGCCTACAGTAACGTTAAATCTCTGAATGTGTGAAATTAATGAATTAAGAGCTTGTTAATCGTAGTAAAATCATCAAATTTATGTTATTTTTTTGTGGGCCTAAACATACTATCAGTGACAATAATCCTTATATTCATGTATAATAACATCATAAACTCCGAGTAAATACATGATTTTATATCATCCTTTAAATTCAATATATTCAATATAATAATTTACATAGAAATATTAAAATTGATCATATTGATGATGTAATCGTGCACTCAGAGGTGTATGCAAATTCTTATCCAATAAATGCTCTCTGCTTTGAGAAACCCCTCTTACCAATATCAGGTGGCAATTCAAGGTGTAAATTAAAGCCTAATTAAGATATAAATATATTTGATATACCCTGCCTCAAATTCCCGAAATTTCACGAGGACTACGATGAGCCATGAAATGTTAAAATTAATTTATATCTCATGTTTTCTCTCATGCATCGTTTCCATTAGCAAAATCTTCTGCAGTTTTTTAGAGATGCTTCATTTTACAGTTGTGCGTTCACACTATTAATACACGACTTGTGCCCTGAAATCCCCGTGGCCCAGATCAGCTGCTTATATCCCAGCAGGCTGTGCGATGACGGAGGAGGTTCTGGCATGTTAAGCTCGTCGTGTGGCGTCCATGTGCTTGCCGAGGCGAGAGGCATAAGGAAAACATTTGACATTGGCGCTTGAATCTGGATTTGGGTCAAAGGTGAAGGTTTTAGGACTAGTCTTAAGGCAGATGTTATATGTTCATAGTGTTTGCTGCTGAAAATGCTATTGTATGCGACTGACCAGCATCAATTCTCAGCGTACGCTTAAAAAGCACCAATATTTTCCAGATGGATGCCGAAGCGGAGCAGGTGGAGGAGACGACAGAAGTGATGGAGGCCACAGAAACGCCCTCGCAAGAGGAGCCGTCGTCTGACAACAAGTTCAGGTAGGTCACATGACCTAAGCTTCAACTGTCATTGGTTATTCACATCCACCTGTTTTTATGCACATTTTTGAGATGACGCATATAAAAAAGCTGGATGGAAATGTAAAATATGATTGGATAACTGGAGTAACCAGCAGACCAATGACATGGCAGCGTCTCATGGTTTGGTGTTTCTGAAAAGTCGAAGTCTGTGATCAGATTTGGTTTAATTCCCTCCAGAAGCGTCTCACGCGAGTGTGTTCCCGAACGCCAGAGAACACGACAGCGTTTATTGTGTTTCGTCTGACGCTCTGTGACACACTCGTTTATGATGGAGGGAAAAACCTGAAACTGTTATTACTGTTATTCCACACTAATTTCACAGGAAGTGATTTTGATCTCGTTTCATGATTGATGGACTGAATAATGAGTTTTTAGAGAATGTGTCTCATTTGATGAAGGTGGTTCCTGAGTATTACTGTGAAAAGCAGTTGTGTGTTAATGTGTGGTTTGGTTCTGGTTATTTGCAGGGGTCGTGGGATGAAGTTTCGTGGCAGAGGTGGCCGGATGGGCCGTGGGATTCGTGGGGGACGTGGGATGATGATGATGATGAAAGGCTTCAGACCCCCGGGTCACATGAGAGGAAGAGGGCGCGACGGGTTTACCAATGGATTTGGACCCTTGAGGTTCTGCTGAACTGTTCTTCAGTCTTTCCTTAAAGGGATAGTTCACTCAAAAATGAAAATTAGCCCATGATTTACTCACCCTGAAGCCATCCTAGGTGTGTATGTCTTTCTTCTTGTGAATGGCCACGTTTTGAATTCCATAAAAGGGCATCTATCCATGATAAGTGCATCTATTAGTGATAAAAGTGCATCTGTCCATCATAAAAGTGCTCAACAGGCTCTGATGTGGTTAATAAAGCCTTATGAAGTGAAGCGATGCGTTTGTTTAAGAAAAATATTCATATTTAAACTCATCAACTAAAATAACTAGCTTCCGGATGACGCCTATCCGCATCGATTTACTACGGCCACTAAATAGTCATTTATATGAAGAAAGTCATGTACACCTAGCATGGCTTGAGGGTGAGTAAATCATGGGCTAATTCTCATTATTGGGTGAACTATCCCTTTAAAGAATTGTAGTGAACCTGTTTATGTAAAAGCACGTTTCCTCTGTGTGTTGCAGGAGAGGCATGGGAAGGACGTGGCCGTATCCAGACATGCGTGGCCGTCGAGGTCGAGGCGGGCCGATGGGAATGAACTTGGGTCCGCCGCCGCCACCGCCGCCTCCACCTCATCACATGCACATGAGAGGACCTCCACCACACATGCACAGGTGTCCGCATCACTCCGGCAAACACCGGGACTGCATTCAAGCCTTTATTTTAGAACCGTGTCTAAAATAAAATCATCGCGTCACGGCTGGTCAGGCCTAAAACTCTGATTAACATGGAAATGTATATTTCCCCATATCATATATATATATATATATATATATATAGCCCTTTTCAGTTAGTAAACATAGTAAAGTTTTATTTGGGCGGAGCAATCGTCTCTTCTAGTTCATTTATAGCATCAAACGTCAGGACACGTTTATCAAGTTCAAATCCTTCAACGTTAATCTACTCGCTCTCCTGATGGCTTTGTCGGACAGATATGGTGGATTATGATTGGTCCGATTGCCTGTCAATCAAACTGTGATGTCAATTGTGGCACATAAAGGGTCTCTTTTGTAGCCGGTCTCTAGTGGCCGTTCGATGAACTGCAGTTTTATGTCACTTCCGTGTTTGGATTGAAGAGAGACTGGATGGTTTGTGCTTGGTGTAAATTGTGTGTTTGTTTTCAGGCACGGCCCGCCTCCCCCTCCCCCCCCACCGGGACACCCGGCCTTCAGAGGACGGCCCCCACATCCGAGGGGGCGGGGCATGATGCCGCCCGGTCCGCCCCGTTTCTTCCACCCCAGAGGGTAAGAACACACTCATCCGCTCTCACTTTAGGGGCTTTCGCACCGGGTAGTTCAAGGATCGAGCCTCCAGGGTGTTTCCCGAGGACTAATGGTTCTGGTTGGGTTCGCAGCGCCTGCAGGAACTCTGGAGGGACGTGAGACGCGAACACCAGAACACACCGCGCTCGCATTCTCCTGTTCATCAGTTAACGTTCTGTCTAACAGCATTATTAGATTAAACTGTTATATAGAAAGTTTCTCTTGATGTTCTCCTCAGTGTAAAGGTTTAGAGCTTCATCTCTCCCTGTTTCCGTGTTCGTAGAGTTAGTGTGTGGAGTAAATGTATAGGCTGTAATCTGTCTTTTTTTTTTAAATGGCGGGTGCTGGTGTTTTGCGTGCGTTCGGGCAGTCAGCGAACACTACCGTCACGGATAGCTCCTATAGCGCTGGTTTAGAAGTAGGAGGAAAATCGTTCATGCGGTGCGAGCAAACACGCCAATAGTTGTAGGAACCATGAAAAGCTTCCTCCAGTGCGAAAGCCCCTTTTCTCAAACACACACACACATGCGAAGAAGAGTCTCTTCGGGCGTGACAGTGCAGACCACGGCTAAAATTAAAAATACATAGTGCATGACACCCTGTTTTTCTTGAATTCTGTGTTTTTTAAATAACGCATTTGCAAAAAAATGACGAGTCTCGGCGCCTCTTGAGCGCAGCAGGCCAATCAAAATGTGTGATTTTATCCTTTCATGCAGTTACCACAACGGATCGGCCCCTCCTCTGCCCCACCCGCCTCCAGGCAGGGGCCAGCGCTGGCCGGGGCCCCCTGGTGGCCGGAAGTTTTAACGCAACTAAAATCTGTAGCGTTAATGTCCACCGCTCAGACTCATTTCTGTCCGAACAGACTCGCAGGTCCTTTTACTGTAACAAACACGCTACCTTTTTATTTTTTTTTATATATGTTACTTCATTGGAGGAAAAAATCACGAAAAACATTTATAGGGATAGTTCACCCAAAAATGAGAATTAGCCCATGATTTACTCGACCTCACTTTCTTCTTTCGGACGAACACTATCGTAGTTATATTAAGAAATGCCCTGGCTCTTCCAAGCTTTGGAATGGGATTAAATGTGGTTTTGGAAGGTCATCAAAGTGCGTCTATCCATGATAAAAGTGCATCTATTCATGATACAAGTGCATCTATCCATATAGATGCACTTTTATGATGGGTAGATGCATTTTGATGGATTTCCAATAACAAAAACCCATTGACTCCCATTATAAAGCTCGGAAGAGTCGGGGCATTTCTTAACATAACTCCCGATAGTGTTGGTCTGAAAGAAGTCAGTCATACACACCTTCGAGTAAATCATGGGCTAATTGTCATTTTTGGGTGAACTATCCCTTTAAAAGCACTCTCACTCTGAGGAAGAGAAGGACACAACATGTTCTTAAGTTGATTTAAATGAAGTGTTTTTACTCCCTAAGTGTTGTGTATAGTCAGCGTGGTGCTATTCCTGTGAGCCTTAAACAATCCTGTTCCTTTACTCCAAGAGAACGAGTGAGACTTTAGAGAGCGAGAAGGACGACTTACTCCTCAAGCTTGTGTCGTTGATATTTCTGTACTCCTTGGACGTCTCAAATATGGCATTTACCAAGCAGATCCCTCAATATGTTCATCTTCATGTGTAGTGCTCATGAATTAATAATGATTTAATATCATAAATGTGCAGCTACGTAAGTCAAGTGAGAATATTGCTGTTAAAGTATTCATGTTTCTTTTTTTTTTTGGTTGAATGATTGTTAAAATCACAAATACATGGATTCGTTTTTAACATGACAGTAGAGTAGCGCTACGATTTATACTTCTTCTTTAAATAAATATTTCCTTGCTTTTCTATTTTAAGGCCAAGTATTTGATTCAAAATAGTAAAAAGTAAAGCTAAATCCCCTCTCTGTGTTGAGTTTTGAAGTGTTATGGCACATTCACGTATTGTAACTGATAAAGTCATGTGGATTTGTGAATGTAAATTGAACAGATAACAGCTTTTGACTTAGTTTTGACAAACAAAACAATAAAGTTAAGATAAAATGACCTCTCTTTTTTATTGTTCATTTGAACCAAAAGCTGAATGTCCATTAATGTAATGCATTTTTTTAAAGTACTGATCATTTCCAAAGCCAAATGGACAGCAATGTAAAGATTTTTACACTATGATGTGTTTATATATATATTTACATCATTGCAGAAATGCATAATAAAGCACATTGTTTTATAATTGAGTTAAAGTTACATTTGAAATGCACTGAATTAAAGTTGCATAGAGGGCTGAAACTCGAGCACAGGCCGGATGTCCAAGGATGTGTGCATGAAATAAATGTACTTTTATTATTCAGCACTTTAGACTCTTTCTAAAAGTAAAGTCCGATCACCATCACGCTGTAGAGCATGCCAGTGAGTTAATAGCACTAAACAGACGAAAGTTTGGAGACACTCGATGTCTTTTATGTGTTTGAAACAGTGGGGATGAAAACGGCTCTTTTAAACCCCATTAAAGAGGAACTTCATGATTTATTATTCAGTTATGTAAAGAAATTAATGTAAAGGTCACAAAAAATACTTTATCTCATATGCATGTGATTAATAACCCTGTGAGAAGACATTAAATTTAGATTCAATTAAGCCATGAAAAACAAGAATTTAAAGGGACAGTGCACCCATATAATTGGTATATAGTTTCTTTGTTTTGTTGAAGATTATGCAGAATTGTACCTATTTACTTCCCTATTATTTTTCTTCCTCCATTCTATGGATACCAGTAATTGTGTGTTCATCAAAATACCTTTTTGGACCCCATTGACTTCCATAGTATGGAGAAAATACAATGGAAATCTGGTTACCAACATTATTATTCTTCCTCTTCTTCAGAGAAAGAAACTCACACAGGTTGAGAACAACTTTAGTCGGTGCGTCCAAACTTTTGCCTTGTGTGAGGCCGTTAACATAACGAATAATGTGGATCATTTGATGCGAGAACGTGATTCTGATTAATCCGCTTTATTACACCTAATATCTCTGTTGCATTCAACATGAATTCGGCAGATAATCTAACGACTGTTCGTGACTCGTGTGTGAGTGTTGGACAGTGAGATGTGATGAAGAAGGTGATTGGCTGTCGGTGAATGACTCCTTCCGGAAGTGTCAGAATGGCGCGCGTCGAGCAGCAAACGTGTTCTGTGTGTTCCTCTGACTCTTCTTGTCTCCTGAAGGGGTGAGACACCCTTCTGGAAGCATCCGGACACTCGTACGAGGACCATCCTGTCTGTCACTCAACTCCTGCAAGCCCCGCCCCCACGGTGAGAAGCCCCGCCCCCTCATAACCACAGTGAGTTTGTCTCTCTCTCTCAATCTCTCTCTCTCTCTCTCAATCGCTCTCTCTCAAATTCAAAATTGCTTTCTTGGCATGACTGTAAATAATACAATATTCCAAAAGCTTCTAAAATACATCGAATAATAATTAAAAACATCAAAATAATAGACTAAAAACATTATCACATAACTTAAATTGGTAAGACTTTGCTAATATTAGTGAACATGAACTCAGTATGAACAATAGCTCTACAGCATTTATTCATCTTAGTCAATATTAATGTCAACATTTACTAATACATGATTAGATTGAAAGGTTGTGCTTGTTAACATTAGTTAAACATCATGAACTCAGACAGTGTCAGATGTGTTGCTCATGGTTAGTTCATACATTAACTAAGAAAACTTATTGATGAATGTTTCTGGTCAGCTTTTAAGTTTTGTAGATGAATCCCAGTGTCACTGAACATTATTTCCACATTTGTGACGTGTTTATTCATCTTCGTTAGTGTTAGTAAAAATACTTTCCAAGTCCATTAAAAAAACATGGTAAGACTTTACAATAAGCTAACATTACTCAATTAATCTGAATAAAGCAATATATTCTTACAGCTCATTATTATTATTAAATTAAAATGTTCGTGTTGAAGTCACTGTGCGTCAGTGTATACAGATATGATTTTAGGAATGCATTAATAAAGGATTAATAAAGTTATGTTCATGTTAACGAATTATTGTAAAGTGTTATTTTAACAAATACATCTTTAGATTTAAATAATGTATTAGTAAATGTTGAAAGAAAATAAAGAAACGCTTTATAAATGTTTTTCATTGTAAAGAACCATATTGTGTTTTTACATAAATATGAACGTTATCATTTCTTTATTAAACTTCATAAAAGTCATTGTGAAGTGTTTGTGTATAACGCATTATTTAATAGGAACCAAAGTTAAAATAAATGATTATAATATTTGCAGATTCCTTCACATCTGAAACTGGATGTTTTTAATGCAAACAATTATTTAATGACAAACAGTGCATAATTAATGCTTTATAATACATGATATATAACGGCATAAATGTACGTGTTAAATAGTGTTTTACAGCAGATACTAAAGGAAAAGCACAATCTCATTTGCATTATTCAGTTTCAAAGCAGCTTTACAGAGATAAATAATGCAACAAAGTTTGTTTCCTTCAAAACATGCGGAAAAATGATTCCCAATATGATTAAAGGATTCTCCAGAGGGTTTAGCCACGATCTGACCAACATCCAATTATGTGTCATTTATCATTTTTACAGGGATGAACTGCTGCCATAAACTATATTGAAGGAATATGAACTTCCTGCAACTCCTGAATATAATAGTGTTTTCCTCCAGATGTAAATGTTTCAGTGGTTTACTTCTGTATGATGAATGTGTCTGACTCTCGCTGTTCTGTGTTCATGATCTCTGTATGAGCGAGCGAGCGAACAGTGAATCATTCCACTGTTTTGATTCAGACGAAAGAGTCATTTGGTTTGCGCTGCAGGACCGGTGAGTAAAATCTCATCTGAACTACACAACACACACACACACAATCTTTCATCTAGATTTACAGTTCATGTTTCTCAGATGCTGATGTCACTTCCTCTTGCATTAAAGGGATGTTTCTGCAAACTGGTCTTGGTGTTTTTAATTGTCGACTCATGATTGTGGGAAAGTTTACTGATTTATTGAGAAAGTGAAGCACAAATGCACACTTCAGATGTCTATATACTCCAGATACAATCGTCTCTTTTTTGACAGTATTAACTTAAGAAACAAACTAGAGCTGATCAACAATTAACCGCATCCAGTGTTTACATGATGTGTGTGTACCAAGTAATTATTTTGTATTTATATGAAAAATGTGTTATTTATAAATATACAGTATATACATGCAAATGTTTCTTAAATATATACAAAATCATTATACACCACAAACACATATTGTGTAAACAAACGTTTATTTTGGATGTGATTAATCGTTGCCCAGCACTAACAATAAATAACAGATGGAAAAATACATCATAACCATGTTGAGAGAGAAGGTTAGCTGGTGTCTACAGGACAACACTGAAATAAAAAAGGAAATACACTTATGGTACACAGTTAAATTGTTCAAATATATGTATTTTGACATAATATGCAGCATCAGTGTTCAATCAGAGAATCGCGTGAGTCTCCGCTCGTTCCTCATTGGTTGTGTTCGTCCCACAGTGGCTTCTGGATGTGCTCCGGGATCTTCTCAATCGCAGTCTATCGAGAACGAGACACGCTGTATCAGCTCACACACATTTGTAATATGGCACTGGTCTGTTTGTACAGTGTGTGTGTGTGATGTCGTTACCTTGGTGATCTCCATGGCGACGCCCTCCGGCAGATTACGCTGGATATACTCCAGATAAACCCGCGCGCTTGATCCCGTTATTCCTGAAATCTGCAAGTCACAAAGATGTTGAAATGACCCGGCATTGGAAGAGTAGAGATTTTTTTTTTATTATTATATTATTATTATACACATACACACGTACAAATAAACCCTAACTTAATATATAGCCTGTATGTAATAAAAAAAATTATACACACACACACACGTGTTACATATATATAACAGTGTCTGTGTGTGTGTATATATATATATATATACTTACACACACTTATAATTTTGTATAAAATTATTTTTATATATATTTCATGTATATCACAGTCATATAATAAATATAAAATTATATATATAATAATATTTTTTATATATATTATAGCCTGTAAATGCAAATTTTATAAATATAATCCCATCACTGAAAACTTTCTAATGAACATACGATTCTTTTTAAGTTACGCTCAAGGAAAGAGTGTGTTGTGTGTGTGTGAACACACTCGGGTCGGTACAGAAGTGCGGTTCACCTGGATGAGCCGCCGGTGTGTCCTCATCTCGTACTGGGCTCTGTGCTTCTTGAAGATGTGAACGGACTTCAGCAGGGTGAGCTTATCGATGTGTTTGGGCGGCTCGAACCTGGACACAGGACAACACGTCCAGCCCTCGCTTCAACAGCATCATATATATATATATATATATATATATAATATAAATGAGTTCAGCTCGGTAATACTCACACTTTCTCCAGGGTGAGTCCGAGCTCTCGAGCGGCCAGAGTCGCGAAAAACTCATAACTGTCCAGAACTGACCTATCGTGACCTTTGACCTCCACTGACAGCCTCTGATAGAGAGTGTCTGGCTCCTCTGACACCTGTCAATCAAATATACATGCTTACACATTCACATGCCACAAACACTGAACTTCGACTTAAATCACACTCATATCAAACATTAGGCGAATTACAGTTACTCACGACAGGAGACGGCGATGTGTTGATCAACCTGAAACAAACAAACATTTATGCCACTAAATTATGTTTAATTTCTATACAATGGGGTGTAACTCTTTAAAAGAGATGAGTGTGAAACTGACCGTGTTTGACGCTGTGCTGCGACAGCCTGTGACACAGAACAAAGAAGAGTAAACAACTGCGCTCATGTAGTAACAAAGAGACAGATAACCCGTGTGAGAGAGTCCGCAGTACCTGTAAGAAGTGTCTGTTGATGGTCTTTGACAGGACACTCGCCATGGAAGCCGCCATGTTTTCTGCCTCGACGGGGGAAGGAAGTGACGTCAAAACACGGACGCGGGAAAGGGTGCCCCTAAAGTCAGGGAATAGATTAGACACTTTTACAAACAAACTAAAACACTTGATTAAAAACTAGTTCATGTATTTTATTACGTGTAATGATTTATTGTGACAGATTAACTAAATCGCTAAAACACTTTATTGACAATTAGTTTATTTCAATTTTCAACCCACATAATTAATTTTCATTGATAATGAACATGAACATTTTGATTACAATCACATTGAAAACACCGAAATAAATAAAAGAAAAATAAGTTTAGGTTTTGTAGCATGCTCCCTGATCAATGTTAGATGAACGCGCAGTAATAAAACACTTATGAAGCATTTCGATTTATAATTCATTATGAGGAATTTCCTTCAATAAAAAGCTATGAAAACACCCCGTATTAAAGTAATTTTAAGAAAATAGTATTTTTTTTTGTTTAGTTTTTCCATTCGCCTCTTGTTCTTGCTTATTTTTATTGAAATATAAATCTGCAACCAAAAAAACTAAATGAATAAAATTATGAGACACGATATTCACTTTGAATATTTTTTTTTTTGTTATATTAGTTTAACACGTTCTGGAAATAAATCACTGAGGGGAAAATATATGTGATCATATGGTGGTCACGTGACCCAGTGCAGCGGCCCAGGCATCATCAGAGTCAGAGACAGCATCGCTAAAAACACACTCTTCTCACATCCACACTCACAGGTAAAGATAGCCACGGCTTTCTTTTGGGTTTCGGTATCATCCCTAACCCGGTTCCGTTCTTCTAGCTCATCCTGCTATTGTGTTTTATAGTGGAAAAACAGTGAGGGAGCGCGCGAAGTGAGTGTAGCTGCCGAGCTAACAAAAGCCAGAGACGCAGAAATGCAGCAAAGAGGGTTTTATTGACCAACGGGATGATCACAAAAGCGTTTTACTAGACGAATCGACCGAGTACATGTAGAGATTGCATCTAGACAGATTTCTCAGAAGTGTCAGCTGTTAAATCTAACAAGTACGTATTGTGTGTTCATGTAGGTTTTATGTTCTCGAGTTCATCAGGATCGTTTAATACATACTTGATTCTCAAAACATTTGTGTTGTTTTGTTGCATCTCTCATAAAGCAGTTAAAAGATGCAGCATTTGTGGTGTTTACTTGTGAACTAGAGCCATGAATGAGGGGTCGTTTTATAAGATATTTCTTTAATTCTTCGTTTTGTGTTGCTATACTGTAATTTCAGGGGATTTTTTTTCGAAATTCTACGGAATTAAACCGCCATTTATTCCTCTAAGAAAGTATTTCTGCATACCTAACATATTCAGGTTTTGAGTTTAAACTGATAACCATTCGAGACTTTTACGTTGTAAACGATGCTCGTCATCGTCATGATTAATTGTGCTGAATTGATTCTGAATCGCTAATTGTGTTTATGTGTCTGCCGTTGTCCTCTACAAAGGAATCCCCGACGCTGATTGGCCGGTGGCTCCTCTGATGCGATGACGACACGCGCTGGAGAATCCCGTGCGCGCGCTGCTGCCACCACGAGCACGAGGACCGGAGCGTTTTCATCCGTCGGTGACGTCACCGCGAACAGGGCATCGTGCGTAATGACATCATGAGGTTAAGCTGCGAGCCTGAAGGAGGGGAAAGTTTTCTTTGAGACTGGGATATTTTCAACCTCTTTGTTGCTGGGAGTCGGACACACAGGTGAATTCCTGCCCGGAGATCCGGGCGCTTGTGTTTGCCTGTCAGCATGATAATATATGTGCCTTGTTAGTAGTTTTATGCAGTTTTGCGGATGCATTCGGGCCGAACTTGGTTGTAAACAGGCCGCCGCTCTCACCTGGACCCCAAGGACCCGCCGGTGAGCCGGGTGACTTCGTGGATTTGCGTGAATCCGACCGTGCAGACATGTTCGCCGCAGTGGAGAACGGTCCCGTCCTGTGCAGCGACTCCAACATCTTGTGCCTGTCCTGGAAGGGTCGCGTTCCCCGGAGCGAGAAGGAGAAGCCCGTGTGCAGGAGACGCTATTATGAGGAAGGCTGGCTCGCCACGGGGAACGGCAGGGGCGTCGTGGGCGTCACGTTCACCTCCAGCCACTGCAGGAGAGACCGGACCACCCCACAGCGCATCAACTTCAACCTGAGGGGACACAATAGTGAGGTAGGGCTCCAGATTCAGGTTTCCTGTGGCCAGATTTGGGAAAAAGGCATTGAAAAACAAGAAAAAAGGGAATGGAAATGTTTCAGCTCTCTCATATTGGTGGATCTCGTGTGAATATGACTTTTTATTTTTGCGTATGTTTGCATGGTTAAAATAAAAAAATTCTTCAAATTCTAATTTGCATTAAAATTGCATATAGAAAAGGCCTTTAAAAGGAAGGAATTTAAATTAAAAGTCATTGGTCAAAAAGGTGAGAGAGCCTTGCTAAAACACACAACATATTATATGTTTTTGTCTTTTAGTATAAATATGTTATCTATTCACTCCAAAACAATGACGACATTCACATTTCAGAAGATATAAGCATTCAAACTTAGTCTCTCACTTCCGGATCAGTGGTTTTGATGACATCATCATGTTGTACTTTGGCTTCTCATCAGATTTTCTGTCCAATCAAATCCTCTCTAGAATCTGAAGCTCCGCCCCTTCGTTAAAATAGACGCTGAAGTACAAAAGTGCTCGTTTTTAAAAGTATCAAAAGTGAATAGTATGTCAATGCATAGTTTTATTATTGTTGCGTTGTTGTTTGTAATATGTACAGTACTTTCATTCCAACTTTCTACTCGAGGATATCGACAGAAGCGTGGTGGAGTAAAAATAAAAATATGTTATTTGTCTTTCAAACGTAGTGTAGTTAAAGTAATAAGTTTCCACACTAAATAATACTCAAGTAAAGTGCGATTCAGACAGTGTTCACGGCACGCTAGTGTCACGTGATCGAGGCGACGCGGACCAGAAAACGGATCAGATCTTTGGATTTGGACAGAACGCTGTTTTTTAAAGCGATATGGAGGAAACTGTCTTTAACGATCTCAAGGGCGAGCTGTGATATAAACGAAACGCTATTGGCCATTTCAAAAAAGGGGGAGGAGCTGTTTGATATGCCCCGCCCTCTTCCTGTTCCCGTGGAAATTACATCTTGACACCGAATAATGCCGCTCGTTTCAAGGCACTTCGGTGGGGCTTTATCTTTAAGAAACGTGTCGAGTGAATCATAAAACGCCTCATGAATAGGAAATGCTCTCGCGTTCGCCAAGCCGTTGAATCATGGGTAATGGGTGTGAAATCAATCATGGTTTAATTCTCCTTCCTGACAGCCGGCTGATGACTCTGGGTAACGAGATCTGTCGGGTTATGAGGGATGAGATCTCTGTATCTCTGCGTTCGGTTTGATCTGTGTACTGATCATTTGATCCTGCAGTATTTCAAAAAATCCCCTCAAATTACAGTATAGCAACATAAAACCAAGAATTATTATAAAAACGACGATCCCTCATTCATTAATCATTTTTATTAACTTTTAATAACATAAATGTGAGTGAGTGAGACAAAACAGTGTGCGCCACAGTCGTCATGGCAACTGCCAATCAGAATCCAGAAAACGTTCAGTGCAAACTCATTATAGTTAAAGTAATTAAAATACAACATATACTGTATATAAATTGAAATGGACATCAAATGGACATTCGTGACCCAAATATGCAGGGTGGTGGTCACATGTAAATGAAGCTACATTTATGCTTTTATTATTTTAGTGTAGGCTGGAATTTGGGTTATTATTTTTGAGAACTTAAAACTCTTAACATTTCTGTTAATTGATACAAATCTGAGGAATATAAAGAAGCTCGGGAAACACGTATATAATTACACTGACCATGAAACCTTAATATAAAGTGTAACAGTGAGTGCGTTTTTTTTATTTAGTTTTTTCCAAGATAAAAAAGTTCAACTTTTACAAACACGTCTTCTTGAGCCGTTGCATTTCTCTGTTCCTCTTGTGTTTTGAATGCAAAAACACTTTCTAAACGAACAGTCAATGTTTGATCGTAAAGCGCTTTCTTTCACCATGCACGTGTTCATCACGTATAAAGAGAGCAGAGAATAGATGTGGGTAAAAATAAAGCGGCTGTAATCTGTTCTCTGTTGGGATTCTTAACCTTGAAGCATCTTAAAGCGTCTCGACATCTGCCTCTCATATGAAACGTATTCACACGCACACACACACACACTCTTTCATACTTTATGTGTAAAGTGAGGCCAAATGCCTCTAAAAATAGTAGTTTGGGAGACAGGGAATATTAGCTGATCTAGTTAGCGGCCTGTTTAAGGCACACAATGTGAACTTTTATTTATGTTTTTAAAATATGTGATAATTTGAGCTCCTTTTCTCCTGTTTATGGAATGTTTTTGAAAACAAAAAGCTTGTTGAATTGCACTACTGCATTACCCATGCTTGCAGTTTAATGGGCTGAATTCATTTAGGCTGTGAATATTTCATTTCACACACGTTCTTTTCATTAATACAAATTCCATAATCCATATATTAACCTTTCAGATTTCACTTCCAACAACGGGCTTTACAAATTCGCTTCCACAAATTTAATAATGCAATAATGATTAATGTTTAATAATGCAATGCATATTTTCTCCAACATGCTTTTGTGTTTTCAAAACCATTTGACATCCATATTTACGCTGCTATTTTGAATGCATTGAAAGCAGACGATGAGAAACAACCCAATCGAAGGATCTTAAAGCATTTCCATCAGACTTCATGTTCCACTGAAGAAGGAAAAATAACAGATGCATGTTTGGGCCGACTCGTGTTTGGATGACTCATGTTTTCGGCCTGTTACAAGTTAAGTCCACCTTATGTAAGCAGATCATGGGTCGCGTCTGAGGTCACAGAGAGAATGTGTTGCTGGACAGGAAGTCTTCATGCATTAAATACGGGTTCCAACAATTCAGTTTCTGTAAAGCGCAGCGCTTCTGTGTTGTAGGTCACACACATGATGTATGTTAGTGTGTCCTGATAATGCCACATGTGTTGTTACAGTAAAAGTGGCCTATACATTATTGTAAATAAATGTACGCAGTGAAAGAGTGCAAGCATTCGTCTAAAATAATGATATTTTCAGCTTCGGGATCATGAATATTGTTATTCTGGCGTCTCTATTGTTCATTGGGTCCTAGTCTATTCATTCACACACACACACACACACACACACTATGTAAAATCAAATTTAGCATTTTAACCAACAGGACATTTTTTGTTGATCTTGTATCATGTGTCTCGGAGTATCGCAGTAATGTGGTGTCGGATCGTGACGTGAGGGTCTGATGAACGTGACGTGTGTAACACACGGTGGTGTGTTAATAAAGCAGGAGATTACTGTGCTTTCTGCTGTAATCCCAGCTCTTATCTTCAACAGAACCACTCTGATCTCAATATAGACCCATGTGTTTTTACCTGCGTCTCTGGCATTATGGGATTGCTCACACGCAGTGTGTGTGTGTGTGTGTGTGTGTGTCAGGGTTCATACAAGGTGCTTAAAGAAATGCAAGTCCTGGAAAAGCCTTGAAAACAGTCATATTTACAGAGAGGTGCTTGACTTACTTAAATACAATATATATGAGATTTTATTTTTAGTACACCAACATTATATTATAAAATATTTATTGAACAATATGTTGAAAAAAATGTTGTGTTTTGGATACCTTACATCTGTAATATGAGTACTTAAGTACTCAAGATATTGTGTGATCAGTGTGATCACTCCTTAAACCCCAAAAAGTAGTGAACCCTGGTTTGTGAATTAGTGTTTCTCACAGTCACATCGGTCGATCACTTAATATAAATACATTTTTTTTATGCGCTTATTTATATATACATTCATTGGCTGGGATTTAAATATTTAACATAAATGCATAGCTCTGCATAACAAAATTGGGCGGGTTAATGCGCTTTCTCGATCCGCCATGTTTTTTGAAAAGTGCCTTATTTTACCCAGAATGCACTGCAGTGTAGTCCCACTTAAGATAGTCAGAGTCTCAACGGTCTGATTTCGATGTCTGACTATGTTTGGGAGGGTTGTGTGTTTCCTCTGGTGGTGAACGGGCTGTTGTCTCGTAGGTGGTGTTGGTGAGGTGGAACGAACCCTTCCAGAAGCTGGCGACCTGTGACACGGACGGGGGGATCTTCGTGTGGATCCAGTACGAGGGCCGCTGGTCTGTCGAGCTGGTCAATGACCGAGGAGCGCAGGTGAGGCCAAGACCATCATCCAGCTCACCTTCACGTTTATGTGTGAGAGGCGTGGCTTGTTGGACATAGCAACAGTAACTAAAGGGGGCGGGTCCTTGCGAATTGGTGATAAATTAGTGATAAACAGTGACCTCACGGTTTTCTCCAGAGCGGCTACACATATACATTATATATATATAAATGAACTAAATTAATAACTTTTTACAACAAAAATGAAGCTTACTCAAGCTGGACTGACACAAACATTATTTTGCTGTTATCTCTGAAGCGATCTGCGCTGTGTGAATAATATAAAGGTGTGTTGACTGTTCCTGCGCAGGTGAGTGACTTCACCTGGTCACATGACGGCACGCAGGCGCTGATCTCCTACCGGGACGGGTTCGTGCTGGTCGGGTCGGTGAGCGGGCAGCGCCACTGGTCCTCTGAAATCAACCTGGAGAGTCAGATCACATGTGGGATCTGGACCCCCGACGACCAGCAGGTAACGGACGACCTCTGACCTCTCAGTAGGGCTCATTGAACAAAATCTGCTTTATTTACCCCCCAAAACACATTTTTTTATTTGATTCTGTTTGAATGTTTCTGGATTCCATTTTATAATGCATTTAAAATGAATCAAAAAGCACGTCTAATTAATTAAAATTATGCAACTTAACAACAATTGAATTAATCAAAAAACATGTTGAATTAAAATCATACAACTTATGCAATTTAACAACAATTTAATTAATAAAAGACATGCAATTTAACAACAGTTTAATTAATCAAAAAGCATGTCTAAATAATTAAAATCATGAAACTTATGCTATTTAACGTCAATTTAATTTATTAATAAAAGTTATAAACATAAAAATAGCACCCTATGAAATCTGCTATACATATATGTGTATGTTTAATTCAGTTTTAATAATCAAAATGCACGTTTAATAAATTGAAATCATGCAATTCATTCAGTTTAACAGCAATTTATTATAAGCTTAACGAAAATTACATTTTTGGGCCCTATTCAAATTTCATATTTAATTTTTTCCCGAATTCTGTTTTCTGATTTAATTTCTGTGAATTACGTTTTTCATGGTTAAACTCAATTTTTATTATCAAAATGTCTCTATTGACTTTTTTTACTAACAACATTGTAAAATGAAATGGCCCAATCAATTAAATGTTTTTTTTTTCATAAATTCGCTATTATTGCCTGTTTTTATTTTTCTAGATTTGATTTAATACACATTTATTCTCCAAAACGGTGTGTCGAATCAGTCTTTGCAACTGTAGCTGTGTTTCTCCTCAGGTGTTGTTCGGCACGGCGGACGGTCAGGTGATCGTCATGGACTGTCACGGCCGCATGTTGGCTCATATCCTCCTCCACGAGGCCGAGGGCATCGCCAGCATGGCCTGGAACTGTCCCAGCTTCCTCGTGGAGGACAGCAGCGAGAGCGACACGGACTCTGATGATCACACACCTCTGCAGGGTAACGACCCTGAAATCTAAATTTACTTTTTCTAGCTTTAGGATCGATATGTTAGCCGGAATGTGATGAATAAGCTGCTGTACTCCAAAATAATGACAAAATGCGCATTTAGCAGATATAAGCATTCAAAGCTTATGACGTCACCACTTCTGTCCAATCAAAAGCTCTCTAGAATCTGAAGCTCCGCCCCCTCTGCTATAAACGGTTTGAACATAGAAGGCTAAACGTTTTTTGAAAAGTTCAGTGTGTGTCTGTGTGAGGTAAAGCGGCAAACACACACGAGCTGTTGTAGCTCCGCCCCCTGTGCCGGGAGCAGCAGCTCATTTGCATTTAAAGGGACACACACACAACAATTGTGTTTTTGCTCACACTCAAAAAGTGACGATTTTAACATGCTACATATATATCTGCGGGGTATTTTGAGCTAAAAATTCACACACACACACACTCATCAGAGACTTATTTTACATCTTGTGACAAACTGCTTTATACCACCCCTTTAAAAACAAAGACACAGAAGTCACACTGCAGGACTGCATACTGCATTAATCAGCTGTCGGCGAACACGTCAAACTAACGATAAAAGGCTTCGAAGGATCTGAGGAATCTTTTAGGATTTGCTAAATTAGTCTCAGACGGTCTGATCGTGGTTAAAGTGTCCGGCTTTAGTCACTGAATAATCTATTTTTACAGCTCGTCTCGGGACGCATATTGATTTTGAGCTCATGCTGGGAGTGTTAAAATGCAGTCGAGGGACGAGATTTATCATCGTACGGCCTTTTCGTTTATTACAAGCATATAAAACAAACCATTAGAGCAATAATGTTCTAGTCTTCTTCAGGCTGTAGGTTCCCTTGTAAATAATGCAGATGTACAACTGCGATTTTAGATTTATTAATAATTTAAAGTAGCTTTTAGTTTTATAGACCGGTGCATCCCTAGTTAACAATAATAACCCTGTCTGTGTGATTAACATTTCTTTATTTACACTTTACATAAAGGTTAACATTAGTAACTAATAGGGATGGGCAGCGATTAATCGCATCCAAAATAAAAGTTTATGTTTACATAATATTTGTGTGTGTAGTGTGTATAATTAATTTGTATATATAAATACACACACATGCATGTTTATATTTAAGAAATATTTGCATGTATATACTTAACTTTATATATATTTATACATAATTAATATTATATAAAATATAAATATTTGATATATTAATAGCACATTTTTCTTAAATATACACATACATGTGTGGGTATTTATATATACAAATTAATTATACACACTACAAACATATATTACGTGAACACAAACTTTTATTTTGGATGTGATTAATCGCCCATCCCTACTAACCATGAGTACGTTTGTTACTGTATGGTATTTATTAATCTTTATTAATATTAGATCATAAAAATACACATGTTAGTTCACTAATCCTAATAAAGTATTAGTAAATGTTGAAATTAACATTAACAACGATTAATAAATTCTGTATACATGCAGTTCATGTTAACTAATGAACCTTTTTAGTAAAGTGTTACCATTTACTTAAACAGAAAACATCACAATCAGAAGGAAACGACCCTTAAACCCCTTTCCTCCGCAGGTCACAGTCTGTGCATCCCTAGTTAGTAACACTAACCCATAAATGAACACTAAAAACATTAAAACCAACACATTGCGAAGGAAACGACCCCTGAAACAGGCTTTCCTCCGCAGGTCACAGTCTGAAGCCGGTGTTGACCGTCTGCTTCACGTCGGGAGACATCAGTCTGATGAACAACTACGATGACCTCTCGCCCACGGTGATACGCACTGGCCTCAAAGGTTCTTCATCTATTTATCTAGTCTTCCGTAGAGTCGCTTTACTGCAGAACTTATATTTGCATCATTGCTTTCATTATTTTACTGTGTAAGAGAACAGAATGAATCTATTAAAATGCAAATTGATTTCCCGTCGAGTGTTTTTAGACTTGGGAAATCATTACTGATGGTGTGTATATATATATATATATATATATATATGTGTGAAGGATCGTTGTTGCTATTTTATTAAAGTGCCCCTATTTTGCTATTTTAAAGGTTCTTAATTGTGTTTCGGAGTCCTACAGTGTTTACATCCATCCGAGACCAAAAAACACGTGAATTTTCTAATAATCTCACCCTCATTTCCTCTCAGTGTGTGAAACGCTTCGTCTCTCTAAGCTCCGCCTCTCTGAGAGCTGCTCTGCTGTGATTGGTCAGAAAGGCTCATTATCATATCTGACTCTCAGCTCTTGATCACAGTGATACGAACAGTAACGATGGCGTGGGTTTCACCGTACTCTCCCCGTCTCAGATACACTACAGTGTTTGAGGGCGGAGCTAAGAGACGCTGCTCAGCCAATCAGGACCAGAGGCGGGAGACTGGAATTACTGACCCGTTTCAACAGATCAGAATCGACAATAAGCTTTATTTGAGCTTTTGAATCTTTGACGTTCCAACCTTTCACGTTCACAACTGCATGAAAGGGGCACTTTAAATGTTTTTACTGATGATAAGATGATGTATAAAGTACTCTTTTCTGTCCAAAAGTAATGTGTGTGATGTGTGTGTGTCAGATGTGGTCGTGCAGTGGTGCTCTCAGGGCGACTTGCTGGCTGTTACTGGGATGGAGAGACTCGTAATGACCTCTGACCCTTCCCAAATGACCCGAAATGCCATTGTTAAGTTTTACAATGTTAGTGGTGAAAACATTTATTCACTGGAAACACCTGCTCAGGTGAGCGTTTGCTCTTATCAACACACACACACCCTTTACACTGACGATAGTAAAACATCTCACATTTCACATATAATTACCAAGAAAAAACTCTGAAGGAGAAAGACTTGTTTCTAATACAAAAGCTGAGTGAAATTTGACCTCCAACGTAATCAATCGATTGATTCGTTCAGGAACAAGAAGGCAGTTGTTTATGAGCAAGTCATTGATTCTTTGACTCAACCGATTCATTCAAAATGCTGAATAATCAGAGATGATTCTGCTGCGTTATTTTAGTGTTGACCGTATGCTCATGTGTATCCAGAGGCCGATCAGTACGCTGTGTTGGGGCCATCGAGACTCGCGTCTGTTTCTGGCTTGTGGCCCGGCGCTGTACGTGCTTCGAGTCGAACACCGAGTCGCCAGCCTGCAGATGCTGTGCCAAAAGGCCATCGCCAGTGCGGTTCACGAGGAGAAGGACGTGGCCAAGCTCAGCATGCCCTCTCGCCTCAGCACATACGTGTCTTCTGCCTTCGCTCCCACCGTCAAGGTGCAAACTGAACATCCCTCGCACTTTACAGTTCCTGCACTGCAACAAATGCTCTTGTTTCCGGTGCAAATATCAAAAAATTCTGCTTTTACCAGATAAGTGAAATGACATAAGAAATCATGTCCTGTTTTCCAGGTGAATTATCAAAATTAAGAGAGTCGATGCTGACAAAAGCTAAATTATCTGCCAACGGGGTAACAAAAATACTGTTCATTGAAACCGAAACCCCATTGGCAGATAATTGTGCCTGTTTTAAGGTTGAGTAGTTCATTCTGTATTTCAAGGACATCCTCGGATTCAAGGAGTCCTTGTTACATGTACTTACCATAGTAATAACAGTAAATTATGCAGAATTATAATTCTATTCGTTATGCATATATATAATAGTTATGCATAAAGAATGTTTCCCATCTGTCTTTGTTTTCCTCCCTTTAGCCTCCCATCCCAGATCCCAACAACATGCGAGACTTTGTTAGTTATCCAACAACGGGTAACGAGCGTTTGCACTGCACCATGAAGCGCACCGAGGACAACCCTGAGGTCGGCGGCCCATGCTACACTCTATATCTGGAGTATCTAGGAGGGCTTGTTCCTATTCTGAAAGGCCGGAGGATCAGCAAACTTCGCCCTGAATTCGTCATCATGGACCCAAAGACCGATGGGAAAACAGGTGCGTTTATACAAGTACACGTGGCTGGTTTTGACCAAAATGCCCCTTTTCATTTACAAGACGTGTGGAATTCTTATACTGAATGTGATATTGCATTGGTATCTGTAATTGTGTGATGCATTTTGTTTATGTGGAGAAAATCAAAATAAAGTAAGGAGAGAAAAAAAAGCCTTATTGTTTCTTTATCACAGATGAAGTGTATGGCAACAACTTCATCCCCTCCATGATTGACAGCTGCAATTGCTCAGATTCCAGTGACATTGAGCTCAACGATGATTGGGTCGGAAAGAAATCACCAAAGATCTCCAGAGGGAGCAAGTCTCCCAAACTTCCCAGGTAATGCATGATTTGTGAGATCATTGTTGGACTGTATTTCTTTTCTTAAAGTCCCCCTGTAGTCAATGATTATCTCCTTTAAACTCATCTTTGATCACCAAAATGTCACATTTAGTCTTCACGCCTTAAAATAGCTTGAGTGCAACTCGTCCCTCATTTAGTATGCGCGGTTCTATGAATATGCAAATGAGCCCGCCTCCACTCACTTGATCACACGTTGATCTGATTGGTTACAAGTTCGTTTGTGACGTCAGAAACACCAGGGATTTCAAACGTTTGTTTTTTTTGGTTCACTGCCGTTTTAAGGAGGAAATACTCAGCAGTGCTGTCCACTCATGAACTTGCATATGGTTTGTCTTAAAGCGTATTAAAAACACCACATAAACAACATTAAACGCTGGGTTTACACCACAGGGGGACTTTAACTTGTATATGGCTAATTGATAATGCATTGAGATGCAAAAACATGATCATTTGCAATCACTTGTAACAATAACTAAATCCTGCTTTCCTAAAATCAAGTGTATCTGAGTAGCGTGAAGCTTCAGAATTGCATAAGAAACACTGTTGTACTGCATGCTGCTACAAACTCACCTTGAACTCTTTTCTTCGTTTGCCACCTTCTCTGTAGAGACTTAGTGTGTCCCTTTACCAACAGGATAAATATAGATCCCCGCAAGTCCCCCAAAATCTCCCGAACCACACAGGAAATATCCCGATCGCCACGGTTACCCATCCGCAAGCCCTCCATTGGCTCTCCGAGTCTGACTCGGCGAGAGTTTCCCCTAGATGACATCACACAGGTACTGCATTTTTTGTTTAGTCATACACCACATCTCTATATGAATGTTTCCCTCTTAATGTTTATGTCTCCTTGCTTTGTAGCACAATTATCTCGCGCAAGTTACGTCTAACATATGGGGAACAAAGTTCAAAATTGTGGGGCTTGCAGCATTTTTGCCTGCAAATCTTGGTGCAGGTATTGTATTTTTCCAGTAATATGAACCACAAGATGAGATTTGTGGTTATTAGGGGTGTAACAATAGATCGTGTCATGATATACATCGCAATACAAAACTGCGACAATAATGTATGTATAAATTAGTGTGATGAAAAAAAAGTACTACATTAAACTATTATTATGTATACTAATGTAATGCCAAATGTCTGATTTTACCAGTAAAAATTGGCCTGCAAATTATTTTAAATATATCTAGTCAGTGACAGAGAGCGCAAGTATATTCGACTAAAATAATCCTGTTTTTTTTTCAGCTTTAGAATCGTTAATGTTTTTATTCTGGTGTCCCTGTACATTGGGTTTCCAGCATCAAAGTCCACTAAATTTAGCTTTTTACCTTTTATCATATGTCTTGGTGTATCGCAATAATATCGTGACGTGAGAGTATCGTTACACCCCTAGTGGATTATACAATTTACTTATACATCCCACCTTGCCTAATTTAATATATATTTCCCGTCTTACTAGTTATCTACAAGACTAGTTTGCTTCACCTCCAGCCCAGACAGATGACCATATACCTCCCTGAGGTGAGGAAGATCTCAGTGGAATACATTAACCTACCTATGTTTAGTCCTAATGTCTTCAGTGAGGATGAGGATGACCTGCCGGTCACGGGAGCATCAGGAATCACCGATGATAATCCAACTTGCACTGTCAACATACCTATTGCCCCCATACACAGCCCTGCCCAAGCCATGTCCCCAACACAAAGCATCGGGCTAGTCCAATCCCTACTAGCCAATCAGAACGTCCAGTTGGATGTGTTATCCAGTCCGACTTCAACTGTGGCGCCACCTGGAGTTTCAGACCAAGGACAGCAGGACAATGTGCTCACGGCTCAATATAGCGTTCCTGCGCGGTATTCTAGTCCTGGACAGGTAATATTTGGAGGAATGGATGTTGGTCGGCTTTTAGTTGTGCAATCCCAGCAGCAGCAGCAATCGCAACAACAACAACAACATCAGTTGCAACAACATTATCAACAACAGCAGCTACAGCAACAGCTTCAACAATATCAGCTGCAGCAGCAACAGTTACTGCAGCATCAGCACATGCAACAACAGCAGCAGCAACACATGCAGCAGCAAATCCAACAGATGCAGCAGCAACAGCAGATGCAGCAACAGCTTCAGCATCAGATCCAACAGCAACACATGCAAATGCAACTTCAGCTACAGCACCAGCAAATGCAGCAGCAGTTGCAACAACAACAACAACAGCAGCAGCAGCCGCCACCGCCTCAGATCCAAATCCCCGTTCCAACTTTGCCCTCAGGTCAACCATCATGCCCAGTCATTCAACTTCCCCAAACTACAATACAAGTCGCCCCCCCCTCAGCAGAGCACAGTACAGAGCGGGTGGAGCACGAGCTCCTGCTTAAAATCAAAACGACTCGTTCTGCCCCACAACTGGCTGAGGGTGATGCAGTGGTTTTTACCGCCCCTCTCGAGATTAGCAAAATGAACCCGCCTCCGCCGTACCCTGGCACGGTTTCAGCCTCTGCCTCATCGGGCAGCAACACTAGCACTCAATCCTCAGGGGACGTTTGTCTAAAGAAAGGGGATCTGACTCTGTATCCAACTGGTGCACAAGCAACTCCGTACCAAACCCCATTGGGATACGAACGCATCACCACGTTTGACAGCAGTGGAAATGTGGAGGAGGTGTGCCGTCCGCGCACGAGACTCGTTTGCAACCAGAATGTTTACACGCTTCAGGGCCCGGGGAGCTCTGCAACCCTCAGGGTCTCGTCATCTTCCTCTACGGTTGACGGGAAGAAGGTGCAATTGCCCTACGCCTCAGCCACGTTAAACCGTCTCACTGTGCCAAGGTACTCTATACCAAGCGGAGACCCGCCTCCTTACCCTGACCCAGCCAATCAGGTTGGAGGAGGGCGTAACCCTGGCCAGAGATTGGACAGCAGTTTGATTCACGCTACCTTGAGGCGAAACAGTCGGGAAGCTGCGCTAAAGGTCTCCCAGATGCTTGATCCCCAGAGGACTCTTCCCTCCAAGGCTAAGGCCAATACCTTGTCCGCTTCGTACCAACCGAGAGGACCGACGGCTCTTTATACGTGCAGTCAGTGCAGTAGTAATAATGGGATCAGCAGTGCGGCTTCCAGCAGTGGGAGTAATGGAATAGCTGGTGGGACGATCATTAGACAAGATTTCCCACCTTCAGGGGGTGGTGCGCCTCACAGCACTGTAATCGTGCACTCAAACAGTGCCTCGCCTTTGCCTTCCCAATCCTCCTACAATTTGCTCAGTATGGACGGAAGCGGTGGCAGTGGAAACCGAGACCGAACCGAGTACATCAACTCCGCCTTCACAGAGGACGAGTCGTTGAGTCAGTCTCTAAGGCAAATGGCTCTGAACTCCGAGGTTGTGAGTTTGACGGTCAAACGGCCTCCTCCGTATCAATGGGACCCATCCGCTACGGAAGAGATCTGGGTTCCTCAAGAGCGTACGCCGACTCTTCCCCCTTCCCACAAGCCTCCTCCACTCGTTCTCAGCCCCGCACAACATCTGGATGTTTCCCGACTCCCGTTTGTCCTCTCGCCCAAGTCTCCGACGAGTCCTAATGTCACGACTTTCCAACAAGCAGGAGCGTATCCGATTGCATTGCCCTATCCAACGTCGGCAGGGTATAACGGTCCCCCGTTAGCTTCTCCACGTCCCCAATCTCCCAAAGAGTTGGTCGCTCCTCTTCCCTTCTCCCAGCAAGATCAAGCTGTGGTCTTGCCGCCGGGGTATCCGCCAAATTTGCCTAACCTTGCTTGCTTTCCACCAATGTACCCTGGGACGACTTGTTCTAGTTTACCGGTGACGCCCATTTCTCTTCATCCATGGGGTTCGTATAATCCCTGTCCACCTTTGCCAAGTCCTCAAGGTCCTGCTCCTTCCCTTCCACCAAAGACTTCCCATATGTTGGATAAACCTGTTCTTTCTCCTCCTCCTCCTCAACCACCTCCTCTTTCCTCGCCACCTCCAGATCTCCAAAATGCGGTCAGTCCTCCGGAAGCTATTGCTGAAGCCGGGGAAGGCTTTCAAGAAGTGCTTTCGCTCAACGAGAGCCCGGTTGCTCAAAGAGCGGATCGGTTTGGGAAGAAGAACCGAAAGCGGTTGGAAAACAGTCGGACGGATGAAGCCAACGTTCCCCCAATCACCGAAGGAGGAGGAAACAAGTCTAAAAAAGAGGGTCGTGCCCTTGGTGACTTCAACTCGCTTATCTCAAGTCCGAGATTAGGTGGACGAGACAAGAAGAAACCAAAAGGCCAGAAAGAGCAGCTGAAAGCCAAAAAGCTAAGCAAGGCCACTACGAACGAGTTCCAGGACAGTTCGGAAAGCGAACCGGAGCTTTTCATCAGCGGAGATGAGCTGATGAACCAGAGCCAGAGCGGGAAGAAGAGCTGGAAAACGAAAAGAAACTTGCGTGCGGGAGGATGCGAGCTGGACGAAATCAAATGCCGGAAGGCTAACGAGAAGGAGGACCGTGGCCTCGGGAGCCAGGGCTTCGTCTACATCATGGCAAACAAGCAGCCTCTGTGGAACGAAGCCACGCAGGTTTACCAGCTGGACTTTGGAGGAAGAGTCACGCAGGAATCGGCCAAGAACTTCCAGATTGAGCTCGAGGGGAGACAGGTACACAACACATCTATAGCAGGGCTCGACATTAAAGGAAAAGACTTGAAAAAACTTTTGCTGATAATTTACTCACTCCCATGTCATCCAAGATGTCCGTGTTTCTTCAGTCGAAGGTTTTTGATGAAAACATTCCAGGATTTTCTCCATATAATGGACTTCAATGGGGTCCAAACGGTTCAAGGTCCAAATGAGTTTCAGTGCAAACTGTTCAAAGGGCTTTAAACGACACCAGACGATGAATAAGGGTCTTATCAAGCGAAACGATCGCTCATTTAATAAATAAATAACAAAGTTTATGTTTTATAATCTCAAGTGCTCGCCTTGCTCTGTACAACGATACACGTTCGTGACTCTCCTGTTCGAACTCATTCATCAAAATGAACGAATCTTTTTCCGATTCAATTCGTTTGTTTTGGTTGTTGAATGAACCAAATGACTCGAAAAAAGATTTGTTCATTTTGATGCACAAGTTCGAACGGGAGAGTCACAAACGTGAATCACAGAACAGAGCAAGGCGAGCATTTGAGCTTATAAAACTTAAACATTGTTATTTTTTTATTAAATGAGCGATCGTTTCGCTTGATAAGACCCTTATTCATCGTCTGGAGTCGTTTAAAGCCCTTTGAACAGTTTGCACTGAAACTCATTTGGACCTTGAACCGTTTGGACCCCATTGAAGTCCATTATATGGAGAAAATCCTGGAATGTTTTCATCAAAAACCTTAATTTCTTTTCGACTGAAGAAAGAAAGACATGGACATCTTGGATGACACGGGGGTGAGTAAATTATCAGCAAAAGTTTTTTGAAAAATGAACTACTCCTTTAATGTTTACATATGTATGTGCGTTGTATAATTATTTTGTATATATATATATATACACACACACATGCATGTACAGTATTTAAGAAATATTTGCATGTGTGTGTATATATATTTATACATTATTTATATTATATATAAATAAAAATTCTTACATGCATGTGTGTATTTATATATACAAATAATTTTACAATGTACACACACATATATTATTTAAACAAATTTTTATTTTGCATGCGATTAATCGTTGCCCAGCACAAAGAAACTAAAGCGAATAAACTGATTAATGTGAGAAATATTAAAGCTGTCTGAATAAATGTTGGTTTGAATGTAATCTAATTGAATTTATTGATCAAATTGAAGAATTTTTGTCCGGACAAGCAACTTTTCTACTTTCTAAAGTCCTTGCACACCTAAATTTAAAAACGCACGTTAAAAAATAATTCCCTAACCTTAAACTTTCAGATCGGGTTCAATTTGAGCGAATTCCGCATCCGTAGCAAGTGTTATGAGAGGGGTTTTGACAATTCAGAGCCACCGAATGACAGATATGAAAAACGCATGCGAAAATCTCGGCCTCGGTGTGCAAGGACCTTGAATTGCCTTCTATACAAGCTTTAGATGCCGCTTCGTTTGCTAACGTTAGCCTATTTTGCTCCGTCTAGGTGATGCAGTTCGGACGGATCGACGGGAACGCGTACATACTGGACTTCCAGTATCCCTTCTCTGCCGTGCAAGCTTTTGCTGTAGCGCTCGCTAACGTCACGCAGCGCCTCAAGTGATCGCCCGGGACGTTTTAGCCAACAATACCATTTCTTTCCTTTTGCTCTCTAGTTCTTTTGTTGTTGTTTTTTCCCAGTTTAAGATGCAGTACTAATACTTGAAAATTACATCTGGGAAGTAATGCCACATTTTCCTAGTGTTAGCGGTACTACTGGGCACTAAAATCAATTGCTGTACAACATACTGTCATGTTACTAATTATTTTTTGTTTGTTGCGTAAGATACTAATGTTTGTCAAACTCGTATCTAAACTCACTTCCAGGGACTTTGCCCTTGGAGTTGGATTGCTAGCATCTGATTTAGATGCTTTTTGGCTTGCAGTCATAAAATGTATTTTATTAACAAATAGTAGGACTGAATATCCAGTCTTGTAGGATAGGATTTGGATAGGACCCTGAAGAAGCTCAACGGTCAAACCATTGATGCTGTGTTCATTAGCACTCGATGTTTTCTAGTGAATTTTTTTTATTCTTTTCTCCAGATTTATTATTTGTACTTGCCCTGCATGTCATTTTATATTTTACTTTTTTTTTACCGTCTTCCTGATTATGCATTTCTAAGAATAGGTGGGTAAGATGTGCCAATCAGCTCGCATCCCAAAAAAAGACAGTGACTGCCCCCTGCTGACGCTTCTGTGAAGTGATTTTGAGTAATGGCTCTCAAAGCCACATTTAATCCACCTCAACATGTGCAAACAAACAAGCGACAGGAGATATTTTTCTACCGTCTTAAAACAATAACGTCACTTCATACCTATTCTTTGTTTCAGTTTGTGCGACACGGTTTCTCATCAGTGCTAAGAATATCAGTGTTAGATGAAAACCTTGTAGTCCGATTAGAAATTCAGCTGTAGGTTTGAGGAATGCAGGACACAGGGAGATGACTGACTGATGTCAGTAAAACAGGCGAGTGATGAAGAATCCAGCATGAATAGACAAGTCCCAGAAGAGAGGGAATTCAAGGCGCTGGTCATTTCATTTCAATTCTTTAGTGGATCAGTCAGTGTTGTTCAAACAGTTAGTACCTTTACAGCATAAAACACATTGTATTTGCACGTGTGTGTGTGTGTGTGTGTGTGTGTGTGTGTCTTATGTCTTTTTGTAAAGAGTGGTTTTGCTTTGTTTTTGGGTTAATGTGGTGATTACTTTGGCCTGGATTCCCTTTCCGACGGTGAGTTGAGAATTAGTTTGTGTGTTGAGTTTATTTATTTATTTATGTCTTGTTTGTTTAATTGTGCAATATTGTCAAGACTAATGCTTTCTTTATACCGTTGAACTTCTCAAGACGGCGGTTGACGATAAACACGTGCCGTTTGATCCACCTTTTGTAAGTGTGTGAACATTATTTATGTATAAAGGACTCTTCAGCTTGGTGTTGTGTGTGTGTGTGTGTGGGAATGGCGGTGGGGTTTCGGTGTAATTTGCTCCTACGGTTTGAAGGTGATTGTGGTTAAGGTGTAGCTTGTAGTGAAGTGACCCCGGATGGGTTTGTCACGTGTGTTTTTGTGAATTAAAACCAGATTAGTACAACCCTTACAACGAGAGACCCTCATCCTTCCCTCGGGTCATTGTGTCCTGGAAAAATTCATCAGACTTTAGTCGCATTTGAACCACGAATACACACTAAATATTGATTCGAGTTTTGTGGTCGAAATTTTAAAAAGTAACGTAACAAAACTATTTGACCCCCATAGGAATGAATGGGATGCTTAAAAGGTGAAACTAATATATATCTATATAGTGAGATATTTCAAGCCTTTATTGGTTATAATTTTGATGATTATGGCTTACAGCTATGAAAACCTTTTCACTGAATTTGGGGTTTTCATAATCTGTAAGCCATAATCATCAAAATTATAACCAACAAAGGCTTGAAATATCTCACTATAGATGTATAATATATTAGTTTCTCCATTTAAGTTGAATTATTGAAATAAATGAACTTTTGCACCATAATTTTTCGAGTTTCACATGTAGAGCTATAAGGCCATCTAGTGATGAAATATCATGTTATATTATTATTTTTCCACATGAGGTCGGCCAAGACACTCAATGAAAGATATTTAGAGCTGAATTAAAAGAATAGTGCAAGATATTTTGAATTTAAGTTGAAAAAGTTGAATGTGCTTAAATTATGATTTATTGAGCAATTATAGCAATTTAAAAGTAAAAAAAAAATTGAAAAATATTATTAAAATGGAATAAAATAAGCTTTCTGGGAAAAAAGTATACGTACAATTTTAGGGCTCCGCGAGGGAAAGATGAGGGTTAAACCGTTACGTCACATTCTCCATCTCCCGTGTGTGTGTCTCCGTTTACTGATTTGATTGATGGACTTTACTGTACAGTTATGTGCTTGGTATATCTGTAGGAATAGGTCAAATAGATGCTTTGGCGATGAAGGACAAGCGGACTGAATGTGTGCATTGAACGGCATGCTGGGTAAATGACTTGTTTTTTAAAGTACGGTGAGCATGGACTGGCTTCGGGATCGAAGATCGTTATAACCCATCACGTTCACGTTTGCCGAAATATGTGTGTCCATTCTGTCTAAAATAAATGAAATACACCCATGATGCCCTTTGGTTTTGAGGTGAAAAGTCACGTGTGGACTCGTTTCAGATATTTTTGGAAGTGTGTTTATTTGCTCTATATATACTGTATATTGAGGGGAATCCCTTGCTTTGCTAATTCCCCTGTTTTTGGACTCTTATTTTGTAATCAGACTCGGGTTCGGGGTCAGGCGTGACTAACTTGAAGCCTATATGCACTAGGGTTTGCACTGTACTGTAATGAACAGTTTTGTTGTTCCTCAAAAGCTGAATTGTGTCCTTTTGTCGGTGTGTAGCCCAATAAAGTGTACAGGTTGAAGTTTCTCCTCGATCATTGAGTTCTTGAGCCTTTGCAAACACACACACTGACTCACTCTTTTATACACACTCACACAAACACATTCACAAACTTACACACTCATACAAACAACAGTTCATTTGTGTATAGTGTGTATCTGACTAAAACCAAAGAAAATGGCAAAATATAAAGTCAAGCCACTTCACAACACAACACAATTTGGAAAATATGAATGCAAATATAAATGTTTAGCATCGTGCCTTTATAGAGTTTCTTAAATATTTTAAATATTCCGTTTACTTGACTGAAAAGTCAATATATATAGTCTTCAGGGTGTATATATTATGAGCCCTATCTAGTGCGCCCTATCTAGTGGCCAGGGCCCTGTCCGTGGTCCTGACCGCGCATGCGCACACGACCATCATCCGAACTGCACAATCAAAGCGCTTCGCCTGCATTTACTCTCAATAGAGCCGCTGCAAAACACCAGCAAACGCCATTTTCAATGAAAAGACATGGATCGGCCGGACAGCGACTTCTGCAGCCCTGAAAACCCTCTGGTCAGCGAGATGAAGCATTTCTGCAAGAGAATACAAGAAGCCTGCAACGAGCTGAAGGAGGACCTGACGCCCTACAGGAACGAGCGCTTCTACAGGTACTCGAGCATTCACGGATCAAACACGTTATTTATGTGGAGTGTTTATGAACGCTGTGTCTTCCAGGTCATCGAAACGCTTTTATTGAACGAATTATGTGAATGTCACATCGGTTCTCGGTTCTCACAAACAATGGCGAACACAGCGACGATTGCTCACTAATTATCATAAACATGATGACCACTGTATAACTATAATATTTTCTTTAAATGTCTAAAATATAAGTTTAATATGTTCTTTTTAAATGTAGACCTCTGTAATAGCAAGCCCCGTGCATATTAAAGTGGCGTTAAAACGAGTTAGATTCAATTCATACATACAAGTTTGTGTTATTAATCGATATAACCAATAATGCAAATGGCGCATGCGCACTCACTGCTATGGAGGTCACGTGAGCTCGTGTGTTGACGTCAGTGGGCTGATGTGTGCGGATATGCGCCCACAACAAACATATTCTGATTTATTCGCGGATTTATCGCCGCCAGTGGAATAAAATCAGCGCGATGGAGCGGTAAGTGTGTGTGTGGCCATCACAACATCGCGTAGAAACACACACGTGTGTGTATGTGTTCAATAATCGCGTGTTTTTGTCAGTTTTGCGGCCTCTCTTAGTGACGCTCCAGCTGTTTGAGTGAGTGAACGCGCACGTGCGCGCGTTTCACACCGTTTATGTAGTTATAAATAATCGATTGATTATATTTAGAGTTGCTGTAAATGTTTTTGTGTTTTTCGCAACATATCTCGGATGTTGTGGGCGTGATCTAATTTCATGTCCTGTGAGACAGAGAGAGAGAGTGTGTGTGTGTATATATATATTCGATTACAAAACGATGCTCGATGTATCTTTTCCTCAATTTCTTTTATTAATAATAATTATAATTACGGTATTAATAATCTCAATATAGGTTTTTTTGTTTTAAAAAAAACAATGATGCAAAAAACAAACAGAAAAAAGTCCAAATGCAATATAAAACATTAAACATTAAATGAACAGTGCTTTACATTCTTTTAAATTTACCTCTGTGTAAAAGAATAATTCAAGTAAGAAATACAGAACTTGAATGTAAAAATAATCACTGCATTGTGTATTAATACAAATAGATTATTAACATTAATATCAGCAGGTTTATTATTATTATTATTATTTTAAGAGCTAATGCACAGATCTAATAATGTTACACACCTGTTTACTTCACTTAAGACACAACAACACAGTGTTTATGTGAATCACTCACCAAGACAGATGTTTTGAAATAAGTGTGTGTGTGTGTGTGTGTGTGTGTGTTCTGCAGGTTGGCCCCCATGCGTCTCTACACTCTCTCTAAGAGACACTTCGTCCTGGTGTTTGTGGTGTTCTTCTTCTGCTTCGGCGTGTCCACGCTCATCGGTGTGTCAGGTGAGTCTCGTTTCCCAGCATGCACCTGTCCTGCTCACATTGAAGGGCTGTGATTCTGAACCCTCAGAGATCAAAATTAAAGCAATTAAGAGTTAAAAATGCCTGTTTTTATTCATGCATTTTTACTAAATGCATTTGCTCACACTCTGAAATGTTTCATTTTTATTTATTTAATATTATTACATTATTACATATATATATTATTACAAGTCAGTTAAAGAATATTACAAGCTTTTTATGAGTTTAGAAATTAATAGGTTTCCTAAAAGCACTTTTAAAGAGGAAACAATTTAGTATTTTGATAACGCTTTACAAAAAAATTGTAGTTAACTTGTCAGTTAATGTTTATTTCAACATTTATTTTAGCATAATTTGAACAAATTTACAACATTAAGTTGTATCTGTTAATATTATTAAATAGACCTGATCTGAAATTAACTGATGTGTTTTTATTAACTAATTTTAACAAAGATGAATAAATGCGGATCCTTAAAATAAGGCCTTAATTAGCATTAAAATGTCTTAAATCCACTTTTCAAAGGTCTTCAGATCTAGCTGATGTTTGTCACAGAGACTGAGACCGATAAAGCTGGTATTATATGAGATATGAAGGTTGTTGTTTGTGCAGTTTACTGATGAATGTCTCTCCTGTAGGACCGAAGATCATCACTGAGAATTATTACAACGGTTTAAGCGTCAGCGTCAATGCATCAAAGGTGAGGCGAACTGTGTGTGTGTGTGTGTGTGTGTGTGTGTGTGTGTGTGTGTGTGTGAGAAAGAAACAGGCTTAATTTCCTCAAAGCGGAAAAAAAAAACGTAATTCAGATTTTTTTCTTTGTGACAATTAAGTCTGTTCAGCCTTTATTTGATCAAATACAGTAAAAACAGTGAAATATTATTCTAATGTAAATCATCCGTTCTCTGTGTGAATATACAGTAAAGTGTAGTTTGATCAAAGCTGAATTTATCATCATTACTCCAGTCTTCAGTGTCACATGATCACTCTAATATGAAAATCTGATGACATTAATATTGTTACAAAAGATTATATTTCAAATAATAAGTTTAAATAGGATTTCAGTAAGTTGGCTTTCTCAAGCCAACTTAATAAACGCTGTCGTTCTGGGTTTTCTGTTCATCAAAGAATTCTGCAAAATAAAATGTACGACTGTGTTCAACACCGATAATAATCATAACTGTGTGTCGATCATCAGATCCTCATATTAGAGTGATTTGTGAAGGGTCATGTGACACTGAAGACTGGAGTAATGATGATAAATTCAGGAATAAATTACACTTTACTGTATATTCACACAGAGAACTGATGATTTACACTGGAGGAATATTACACTGTTTACTGTATTAATGATCAAATCAATGAGCAGGAGAGACTCTTTTAAAAACAGAAATGTGTCTCAATCACTCCAGGTTTTAACAGGAAGTGTAAGTGTTGTGTACAGGAAGTGTAAGTGTTGTGTACAGGAAGTGTAAGTGTTGTGTACAGGAAGTGTAAGTGTTGTGTACAGGAAGTGTAAGTGTTGTTGTGTTCATGTCCATGTTTTCTCAGACCGGCCCGTTCGACCTCAAATCTCCGATGCTGACCAACTATAACCAGCAGCTGTGGCTCACGTGCATCATTCAGCTCAACACCAACAGTGAGGAAACTCCTTTTAAACATCTTTTTATTCAGAATAGTTACGAGTTTATAGTTCGGATATAAACACTGATGTCTACGGTAGTGTTCGAATTAGAGTGAATCACCTTTGAAAGATGCGTGACGCTTCAGATAAAGATTGTGTGGATTACTTCATTACACCAGTAGGTGGAGACAGCGACTGTGAAATGTGTGTGTGTGTGTGTGTGTCATTGAATCATTCATTCATCACATTTGTTCAAAAACACTGATTCATCCAGCAATGAAGCAAATGAAGTTTCTGAGAGCGAATCATTGAATCATTCACTCAAGAGATTGTCTAAAATGCTGATTCTCAGTTGATCCGGAGTCGTGTCGCTTTAATGAAGTGATGTGTTCAGATGTAGATTTGAGTTGGAGGGAGTTCGGGATGAACGTGGAGCTGCAGGGCGTGACGCAGGACGCCAGCGTGATGCGCATCAGCGACAACGTGCACAACAAGAACAGGAGCCTCCAGTGCGCCGCGGTCAGTGTGTGTGTGTGTGTGTGTGTGTGTGTGTGTGTGTGATCTTCATGGGTTCGTTCCAATGTTCATGAGTGTGTGTGTGATGGTTTTCCAGCATCAGCAGGCGTGTGATGAGATTATGGTGCTGCATCTGGGTTACCTGAACTACACTCAGTACAAGATCAACGTCAGCTTCAGGAACCTCCAGCAAGACCTGAAGGACAACATCAAAAATGTCACTTTTGTAGTAAGTTTACATCATTCGTCATGATTCACAGACAACACGAAGGGCTGTTTGCACCCATTCAATCATTGATTCATGAGATTTGTTCAGAAACGCTGATTCATCCAGTCATGAAACAAGTGAAATATTTATTAGTGAGTCATTGAATCGTTCAAAAGATTCATTTAAAAAAAAAAGATTTAGTAAATGAAACCAATGAAATCTTTACAAGTGAGTCAATTTGTTCAAAAACAAAAGATTCAACCAGTAATGAGACAAGTGAACAATTCATTGAATCATTCATTCATGAGATTTGTTTAAAATGCTGATTCATCCAGTCTTGAGTCAAGTGAGACGAGCAAGTCATTGAATCATTCAAGAGATTCTTAAAAAAATCATCCGGTAATGAAACTTGTGTGACCAAAAACATTTGGACTCCTGTTATTAATCATGTGATTGGTATTATTGGTATTATTATTATTGTTAATGGTTCTGTCTGTCTGTTGTTTGCCAGTTTAAGATGTACAACGCCACGTTCTCTCAGGTGGAGATCTGGTTCCGCTTTGTGTTCGTGGTGATGACCTTCATCGTGACTGTGAGTTACAGCTGCTACACTTCTGCCAATCACACGAGATCGTTTGATTAAAGGAATATGAAACTGAAATATGATTGGATTCACTTCAAAAAGTGTAAATCTGTGATATGGGCTACAGGACATTATAACGAGGACATCATTATAATTGTGGATTTTAATGCTGAGAGTTTTGTTTACGCTCTCAAAAATTATAAAAAATTTGGATTTGGATTTATCAGCCGATGTATCGGTTATCGGCTTTCAAACATAATGAATTATGGGTATCGCTGCATCCCTGCTGTTCCGTATGTGAAATGTCTCATTGATGTTGACTCTAAACAGCTGATCAGCGATTGGCTGTTGTATTTAGAAGGCGGGGCTTGTTCCTCCATATTGCGTGTGACACTTCCTCCTAGTTTGTCTGTGTGTGTGTCTGACGTGTGTGTTGTTGTGTGTAGTGTGTGTTTGCGCACTCGCTGAGGAAGTTCTCCATGAGGGACTGGGGCATCGAGCAGAAGTGGATGTCCATCCTCCTCCCTCTGCTGCTGCTCTACAACGGTGACACACACGACACACACAACACACTCATGACACACACAACACACTCATGACACACTCACAACACACTCACAACACCCTCACGACACACTCACGACACACTCACGACACACTCACTACACCCTCACAACACACTCACGACACACTCACAACACCCTCACGACACACTCACGACACACTCACGACACACTCACGACACACTCACGACACACTCACGACACACTCACGACACACTCACGACACACTCACTACACCCTCACAACACACTCACGACACACTCACAACACCCTCACGACACACTCACGACACACTCACGACACACTCACGACACACTCACGACACACTCACGACACACTCACGACACACTCACGACACACACAACACACACTCACGACACACTCACGACACACTCACGTCTTCATCAAATCAAGACATTTATAATCTAACGAAAGCCTGAAATAAACCCTCTTCTCACACACACACACACACACACACGCGCGTGTCATGGACTGGTGTTGTGTTGCAGACCCCTTCTTCCCGCTGTCGTTCCTGGTGAACAGCTGGTTTCCGGGAACGCTGGACGCTTTCTTCCAGTCTGTGTTCCTGTGTGCGCTCCTGCTGTTCTGGCTGTGTGTGTATCACGGCATCCGAGTGCAGGTGCAGAACACACACACACATACTCATGTTTGGTCAGAGAGTGTGTTTCCTGTACACAAGTTCTGAATTATTTCCCAGCGCTTCTAAACGTGGTGTGTGATGTTCATGTTCAGGGCGAGAGGAAGTTCCTGACGTTTTATCTGCCCAAGTTGGTGATCGTGGGGCTGTTGTGGTTATCGGCCGTCACGCTGGGCATCTGGCAGACGTAAGACACATGTTCATGTTCAACTGCTGAGGACTTATGATGGGATTGTTCTCATTTCCGTGTGTGTTATTAGGGTGAACGAGCTGCAGGATCCCACCTATCAGTACAAAGTGGACATCCAGAACTTCCAGGTGCGTTTCCAAATCAAATCCAACTTTATACGTCATTTCAGCACGTTACAGTCAAAGTGAGAGAGACAGTCACGTTTTATTATTACATCATAAAATAGGGCTGTCAAACGATTAATCACATCCAAAATAAAAGTTTGTGTTTACATAATATAATATTTATATTATATTATATAAATATTTCCATTAAGAAATATTTGCATGTATATACTATATATATTTTTACACAAAATTTATATTATACATAAATACAAATATTTGAACTTCTATTAAAGTCAGCAGGAAAGGGAAGTTGTGCCGGTCGTTTCTCCTCTATTGTGTCGTATATCGAGAGAAACGCTTCATGTGGGCGGGGCTTGATTGTGTCTGTGGGGAACTGATTGGATGGTTGTGGTTTGCTATTGGCTGATATCATGTGAGTGACAGGTTATAGCCCCACCCACATCATCAGAGAAGAGGAGAGATGCTGAAAGAGGACGTTATTAAGATTATTAACACAATAATGATGTGCACTGATAAATAATTTAGAGTAAACAAACATGATTTCATGCTGACTTTACAATAACGTTCATTAGTTAAATAAGGTTCATTAGTTCATGTATGAGTGATACGTTTGTTACAGTGTTTAATCTTTGTTAATACAAATCCAGCTGTTCATTGTTTGTTCATGTTAGTTTATTAACTAATGTTAACGTTTGATTTTAATAACGTATCAGTAAATGTTGGTGAACTACACTTTAAACGATGACCCTTATATAGTAGAGTGTTACGGAGGAACGTAATGCAAGTGTGTGTTTGCTGTAGGGCATGAAGATCTTCTTCCTGCTGGTGGTGTGTGTGTACGTTCTGTACCTGGTGTTTCTGGTGGTGCGCGCCTGCTCCGAGCTGAAGAACATGCCGTACACAGGTAACACACACACACACACACACACACACACTCCTGACACGAGGAGCATTAAAGGGATCCTTCCCTTAAAAATAAACATTCTGTCATTATATACAGAGGAGACTCGGAAACTACAACATGGGGCAAAAGTTCATTTATTTCAGTAACTCGACTTAAGAAGGTGAAACTAATATATTATATAGACTCAAAGTGAGATATTTCAAGTGTTATTGTGGTGATTATGACTTACAGATTTGAAAACCTTTTCACAATATTGTAATTTCATAAACTGTAGGTCATAATCACCACAATCATAACACTTGAAATATCTCACTTTGAGTCTATATAATATATTAGCTTCACCTTCTTAAGTTGAGTTACTGAAATAAATGAACTTTTGCCCCATATTCTAGTCTCGCCTGTACTCGCCCTCTTTAAACCTGTGTGTGTGTGTGTGTCTTCTGCTGAACACAAATGAAGGATCTTTTGAAGACTGTCGGTAGGCAAACGGGACACATTGACTTCCATAGTATCTTATTTTTCCTAATTTGTAAGTGAGTGAGTCCATGATCTGTTTGCTTTGTGTTCAGCAGAAGAAAGAAACTCAAATTCTCCTTTGGAGGTTAAGCGGTTTGTTCATTGTGTTTATCCGTGTGTTCAGACCTGCGGCTGAAGTTTCTGACGGCGCTGACGTTGGTGGTGCTGATGATCAGGTGATGTAAACACACACTCGTCTGCTGTTTAAAGGGATTTATCATCAACAGCTTTTCCTGCTTCAATGTTGATTATTTTCCCCATATTCGCAGTTCATTCGTTATCATCATTACTCCAGTCTTCAGGGTCACATGATCCTTCAGAAATCACTCTAATATGAGGATGTTTTTGTGTTAAATCCAGTCATGTGATCATTTATGCGTATGCAGGAGATGTGAATGACGTTCAGATGGGCATGTGTTGTAACTCCCTCTTCCTCTTCCATCAGTGTGGTTATACTGTACCTGAGGTTCGGATCCAAGGCCTTGCAGGACAACTTTGTTGCCGAACTTTCCACCCACTACCAGAATTATATCCTTTCATTACAGGATCGTCCCCTCATGCCTCTTTAGTTGTTTGAAGTGCTCTATTATGCTAATGTAAAGTCTCCTTAATTGTGTTTAGGAGTCCTACAGTGTGTTCACATCCATCCGAGGTCAAAAACACGTTAATTTTCTAATAATCTCACCCTCATTTCCTCTCAGTGTCTGAAAAGCTCCGCCTCTCTGAGAGCTGCTCTGCTGTGATTGGTCAGAAAGGCTCATTATCATATCTGACTCTCAGCTCTTGATCACAGTGATACGAACAGTAACGATGGCGTGGGTTTCACCGTACTCTCCCCGTCTCAGATACACTACAGTGTTTAAGGGCGGAGCTAAGAGACGCTGCTCAGCCAATCAGGACCAGCGGCGGGAGACTGGAATTACTGACTCGTTTCAGCAGTTTTCAGGAGACAATAACTATTTATCGAGCAGCTTTTCCATTCACACCCAGCTCTATTTCAGGGAAGGTTAAAGCATAATGAGGCACTTTAACTCTTTGCTGAGAACGACTCTATAAAACGGTGTACGCATTAATATACAAATGTCCAGGAAAAGTGATGTTTTCCTGAACGTTTTTCTCCACCAGCCGAATTTCTTTCCTTCTACGGCCTCCTGAACTTTTACCTCTACACACTAGCGTTTGTCTACTCGCCCTCCAAAAACGCTCTGTACGGTGAGTTGATCTGCAGTGTGATTGAACACTCCTCCATCACTGACTCCTCTCTCATGGACATGTGTTCCCTTTCCCAGATTCCCAACTGAAGGACAACCCTGCGTTCTCCATGCTCAATGACTCGGATGATGAAGTCATTTACGGGTACGTCAGACCAACACTACTCAGACTCCTGTAGTGTAGATATTGGTGATAAATATGAGCAGAACTCACTTTCTTTCTTTATTTTGCTCTCCTCACTCACAGAAATGATCTATAGTGAACTAGTAAAAATGATATTTTTGTTTGACTGTATATTCAGATTTGTTCCCTTCTTGTGTGTGTGTGTGTGTGTGTGAAGGAGCGATTATGAAGAAATGCCTCTTCAAAATGGCCGCGCCATCAAAGCCACCGCCAAATACCAGGATGAGAGCGAAACCGACTGAATCCGGTCTGACTCCGGATCGCTCCTGTATATCTGAGGGATTATATAGACTTGTTGACATGACACCAGTCTCGTTATATACGGTGTAAATATACAGGCCTATATATTTTTAAAGGTGAAGTGATTTTTGAATGTAACTCCAGTGGAAGAAGCAGCTCCAGCCGCCCTGATGATGATGATGATGAAGATGATGAAGAAACCCGTCTGTCTTTAACCTCAGTGAGTGTCAGTGAAAGGCAGCGTGCAAATATCAATTATACATCTGATCTAAATCCTGTTGAACCACTATATTCAGGGTGACTTGCGTGAAAAGATGGCCAGATTATATTTCACCTCGAAACTAAAAAGAGAAAAAGCAACAACAAAATGTATTATAAAGTTTTTTGTTTTGTTTTTTTTGTTTTTTTGCATTGTGACATAATTAAGCACTTCTTAAAACCCCAAAAGTTTAAGTTTACAAATGTTTTTTTTTAAGTGCACTTAAATGTGTAACTCTTGAAAATAATGTAACTAAAAAAATATTAAGGTCCAAACTATTTCTACGTAATGCACAATATATGTTTTGCTTTATGGAGTGAAATATGACCTGTGTGTGTCATGTGATCTGCTTTAGGACGGTTTTCTGCTGATTTCTGGCCAATGTCCAGATGTGCTCATGTAAATCTCTTTTCTTTTTTTGATAAAAATGTTCATTTCATTTACATTCCTAAAGCCTTCTTTTCTCACATTCCTTTTTTTTTTATTGTGCCTGTATTTATTATTTTGTGGATGTGGTGGTCGGTCGGATCTGTGTAAATGTTTGTCGGTTCACTTCTCTGTCTTAAAGCTGTAATGCTGTTTGGATGGAGGATCTGACGGAAATGCTTTGCTTTACAGATGAACATTTACTTGAGTTGAAGCCGTTCTCCATGAGTGTAATAAACAGCATCAGGGTCATCAAGTCATTCCTCAGTCCACACACACACTCCTTCCATTGCACTGTTGTGAAAACTGTCTGAGAGAATAAAACCTGCAGAGATTTTTAAGACGTGTGCTTTATTGTGCGTCGAGGGTTTTGAGGTCAGGCTGAACGCGCTCGTGTTTAAATGGCGAGTCCAAACACACTGACGATGCAGTACAAGTATTTATTTTCCCATCTGACGGTGCAGCTTCCTGAAGAACAGACAGCTCAATATTAGACTCAAATACTGGCACTCTACTTTTAAACACAACTGCAATAGTTTGATAGTCAACTACAAAATAAGAGTCTATACGCTATAATAGTGCAAACTATACATTTGTTTTTGTAATATGACTAAAAATATAGGCTGTTTTTTGTCAAATAAAACTTTGAGCAAAGAATATTTTGCATATAACAAATGTTAAAGTCCCCCTGTGGTGTAAATCCAGCGTTTAATGTTGTTTATGTGTGTGTGTTTATGTTATGTGTGTTTAATCCGCTCTAACACACACACATGTGTGTGTTGATAAGTGGACAGCATTGCTGAGTATTTCCTCCTTAAAACTGCAGTGAACCAAAGACAGTCTCAAACACACACTCTGAAATCGCTGGTGTTTCTGACGTCACAAACCACCTTGGAACCAATCAGATCAACATGTGATCGTCAACCAGTGGATCTCTGAGTGAGTGGAGGCGGGGCTCATTTGCATATTCACAGAACCACGCATACTAAATGAGGCGAGGGTGTCGAGTTACAAAACATGTGAAAAAGTCCAGTAAGCTTATCTTAAAATGTTGATATTTTGACTTCTATATATTTACTTGTGTATATCTCACACACATGTGTGTGTGTGTGTGTGTGTGTGTGTGTGTGTGTGTGTGTGTGTGTGTGTGATGAGTGTTGGACCGTACCGTCAGTAGTGCTGTCCCAGAAGCAGGAGGAGGCCGACTGAAGACCAGCGCCGTTCTTCTGCATGATGATGCATGTGACTGAGGAGAGAACAGGAGCAGTGAGGGTTCCCTGCAGATGTTCTGCTCACACACACACACACACACACACACACACACAGATGTTCTGCTCACCGATGTATTTGAAGGGTTTGGCTAGTTTGCTGAGCTGAGAGAGACTCTGCTCCACGACACTGGACGTCCACTGACTCACACGCTTGTGCTCGAAACTGCTGCGACCAATCACTGACTCCAGAGACTGAACACACACACACACACACACAGAGAGAGAGAGAGAGAGAGAGAGAGAGAGAGAGAGAGAGAGAGAGAGAGAACACACGCGTGCAGAAACACACCAGCGTCAGAAATCATGCTGTCCATCATCAGAGTTATTATGACAAATTGTACACTCTCTCTCACACTCATATATGACATATATCTGACACACATACACTCACACACACTCTCAAACACACACATTCTCTCTCTCTCTCTCTCTCTCTCTCTCTCTCTCTCTCTCTCTCTCTCTCTCTCTCTATATATATATATATAACATATATCTGACACACACACACACACACACACACACACACACACACACACACCTCTTTAATGATGCCGGTCACTTCTTCCACCACGAAGGCTGTCTAGAGGAAGACAGGAATAAACAGAGAAAGGTCGAGTGACTGTTTAAAGCTTCTGAACTGTAACGTTAAACAAACAGTGAAAACACTGAATCTACTGTATATGTGTTCAGATTAATCGGTTAGCAGCTGTTAGCGACTAGCTATACTGCAACAGCAAAAAATAAACGACTTATAAGTAATTTACGAGTGTTTAAAGCAAACATATTTTATTTTTATGATCTTAACGTTACCTCTTCTGCATTCTGATCATCATCCATGTTTCTTTGTTTTGTCAATCGAAGCCTCAGCGGTTGTCATGGAAATGACGCACCATATACGTCACGACGGAGACGTATAGTTCACGCGTCTAAAATGTAATTACATTTACTTAGTGGTATTGTTATCAATAAAAAAAAATAAAAATAAAAAATAGTGGTATAATTTTGATGGTATATTTTATTCGCCATGCAGTACGATATTAACGAATTTATTTCGTTCCGTCTTTACGTTTACAAGTAAATGTAGGAAGTTTGGTGTTACACAAAAATCACCTAATTGGGGTGGGGGGGGGGGGGGTATGTTTCGTTGCTTATTACCCAAAACAAATATGTAATATCGTTTACATTTATTATTTGGTCTCTGTGCTGTACATAGTACTATTTAAAATTGTTAAAGTTTATATTTTAAAGTTTATTACTTAAGAATATAATATATAGGCCATGTTATTTTTTTCTTTGTTCTAATTTATTTGAAGGGTGCTAACATACGTGCTTTTGAAATATTATTTTAAACATTTAGCAGCGGCTGAAGTCACGCAGCCTTGATTGATCGCTCAGACTGACCAATAAGAGCCGCTCCAGTAAGCCCCGCCCCTCGGAAGAGGATTGACGTCAGGATTTCCCGCCCTACTGCTTCCTCTTTCACAGTGGCCGTCGGCGTGAGACACCATGAAGGCGTCTGGCACAGTACGTAAAATCCTTCTTTAATCATTTCACAGTCGCTTAAATCTCACTATTATCATCAGAAAACACGTTTAAGAAAGCCATTTATCAATAATAGCGATTTAACACGACACATGTTCAGGTTTAAAGCGTTTTATTTGCTTTGACGTGTTGATTGTGCGAATTGAGAAACATGGCGGCCGGAGCCTCGCTCCATGTGCTGATCAGTGATGATCACACACGCAAAACCTCACGATATCGAGTTAATTTGCTCTCTAACACACTCTCAGTGGTTGATTCTTGTATTATTGAGTGTGTTAGGGAGATATTGTGCTTGGTGGTTTGTTTTCTGAGCATAATCGAGATCAGTGTTTAGGCCGCTAAGTGTCGGTATCCGCTAATGTTGACTATGATGATTAAATTTGCGCGCTTTCAAGAAAATATCCATCAAGCTTTGGCAAATATAGATCAAAGATGCTAATTTTTTTCTCTACATGTTTTAGTTGACTTTAAACGGGTTAACATACTCCGCTGAATAAGCTAGTATGTTTAGCTAATTTTGTCACTAGACGTGTTTTGGCTGTGAAATCTAGGAGACCAGTCTAATTTAGATTTTAAACCGGGTTAACAAGCTCGAGTAATGATCTTAATGCAATAGTCTACATCATATTCATGTTCAGGTGAGATTGAGCTGATAAAGTGTCCATCTCTGACTGTCTTCCTCTCTTTCTGCAGCTTCGGGAGTATAAGGTTGTTGGGCGTCTGTTGCCCTCCGCTAAAAACCCCACACCCCCTCTGTACCGCATGAGGATCTTCGCCCCCAACCATGTGGTGGCCAAGTCTCGCTTCTGGTACTTCGTCTCCCAGCTGAGGAAGATGAAGAAAGCCAATGGAGAGACAGTCTACTGTGGCCTGGTGCGAACGCTGTCTAATCCAGACGTCTCTGAGCTCTGTTTCTGAGGCTTACGGCCCGTTCATACCGAGAACCAGAACCATAATAGCATCACGCCAACGAGCGATAACGTGTTTTTATTCTAAGCATAAATGGATCATAGACATCTCAAATGTTGATCCACTTACTAACACTATACCCGATAGATATAAACGTGTGTGTATATATATGAATCACAAAGCAATTTGGCTGGTTTATTGCAAATTTGGAACAAAAAAAGAGAAAAGTACTAAAATAAGCTTCAAAGCAAGCTGTATATTGTCAACTAGCACTGGTACTTTTGGTACACGATTTGCTAGCCTGCATATATCCCATTTATTTTTAGAAATTATCCTTGAAAGTTGGTTTGACTTGTCAAACTGGTGGATTAACTTATCCACAATGTCGTCTGCCTTTTTAAAGGTGCAAACCGAGTGGCTTCTGATTGGCTGTCAGTGTGCAATCTTTCCACACCTGGGAATAACAATCGCTCTGACCGTGGTCTTGATGGTTCTAGTTGTGTTATGAGCTCTGCTAGTCTTTAGTGTGGACTTGTCTTTATCTGTAGTTGTCAGGCTGTAATGTGTAAGCTGTTCTGTTCCTGCTCAGGTCTATGAGAAGTCTCCTCTGAAGGTGAAGAACTTCGGCATCTGGTTGCGTTACGACTCTCGCAGCGGGACACACAACATGTACCGCGAGTACAGAGACCTGTCCACGTCTGGAGCCGTCACTCAGTGCTGTGAGTTTCCCAGAACACACTCCTGTTCCACCCGCACGCAAACCCAAAGGTCACTTCCCCCCAGTGTCGATGCCCTTGCTATGTGTGCGCACAGTAAAGCAGAACCTTGTCGCCTTTCTTAGGCTGTGAAACGTGCCACTGAAAGTGAATTCAAGGTGCCACATGTGACTGTGTCTTCTGTGTGTGTGTTCCCTGTGCTGATGTGTGTTTGTGCTTCAGATCGGGACATGGGTGCCAGGCATCGTGCCCGCGCTCACTCCATCCAGATCATGAAGGTGCAGGTCATCGCAGCCAACAAATGCCGCAGACCCGCCATCAAGCAGTTCCACGTGAGTCACCTGACCGCAGAATTAGCTTTAGCACATGCTCCGATGCAGTCGCGGCCTAACCCTCATCATTCCCTCACGCTTCATAACACACTGGGGAAACTCAGAAAACTAAAATCATGCAACAGTAAAAGCTAACTATTATATTTCCGATGTTACTATATACATGATTATACTTTTCAGAGGGGTAACATTTCTCAATTTTAAATTATTTAATCTGAAGTCATCTAATCTTCTCAGATATTGAATTTGGGGTTTTCATAAGCATCAAAATTAGTCTAATCTCGAGTTTCACCTGACTCAGTATACATTTATACTACCTTTTCTTGGTCCAGAAAGCTTATTTTGAGTTTCTTTTCTTCACCTTTCGATAACAAATCGAATACATTATAATTCAAGCACATTCCTCACATTCACTTCAATCCAACATCTCAGTCATGCCACAACCCGTTTAATTCAGCTCTAAATATCTTACAGCGAAAGTCTTTGCCGACTAAAAATGCTCAATTAAAAAAAAAAGTATTTTTCAGCAGCACGTGATGCAGAGCAGTAACACGAACACTTTCTCTTGTCTTATATTGTGTTTATAAATGGAGTTCCTACTGTTAGTCTTTGGTTGCTCTCGTTTGGATAAGCGTCTGGTGTAAGTGACTGTAAAGTGAGCGAACGCTTGACTGTAGTGTGTTGTGTCCGCAGGACTCCAAGATCAAGTTCCCTCTGCCTCACAGGGTCCTTCGCCGCCAGCACAAGCCCCGCTTCACCACCAAGAGACCCAACACTTTCTTTTAGAGTGTGTGTTTGTGCTTTCACATGACAGACCAATAAAACGTGGAGAAAATCATCTTTGACGTGTGCGTCATCTTTAAGTCAATACAGAGATGCTTTTACATGTTATGCTGATTATGAACTCGTTACGGTAATCGCAGTAATGAGATATTGGTGTGATTTATTTGGTTGCCACATCACAGTAATGAGTGTCACCATGCAAAAGAGTCATTAGCAAGACAATAGTGAACTAAATAACGCATCAGACCATTAGAAGTATAAGATAAGATTACATACTTTGTATTTGGTTGATTTGGACTATTCCCTTGATCAGAAAATGTGCAAGTATGCAATATTGTGCTTTTATTATTGCTAATCTGAAAGGCTGCTGCTTTATCAAACGCGTTGTAGTAAAGATAATTAACTTCAGGTGTGTTTGATTAGTCAGTCCATGTATGTACTAGAAATATTTTTTTTTTTACAAAAGATTATATTAACACAGACCATCACATCTTCAACAGCGTGCAGAAAACCATCATTCTGAGGTAATAATGAATTAAAAATTGTGTTTGTCCGTGTGTTTGGTTGCTAGGATCAGGTTTCCATCCATTTATTAATATACATTTTAATGCTGGATGGAAATTATTAAGATACGAGTGAAAATGTGGTGGATATATTTTGCGTTGTGCATAACGTAGACTCACTTTGCAAAGTAAAACGTCCTTTAAGATATCAACCCGCTGAAAGATTTCAAAGTTTGATTGACACATTTTGGACTAATCGTTTTAGAGAAAACCTGCCGGGAGACGCAGTGTCCGGATGACCATGAGGACTCGCGGCGTTCGTCTACTCGCTGTGTTTCGGACAGGCATCATTTCTAATATAAAACGCATACATTTTAACAACTATAAGTTGGTAAAGCAATCATATTAATCTTAACAACTTTGTTGTATATGCGTCTATAGACCATTTCACAAGATGTAAACAACACTGGTCCAGAAGCACTTCCTGTTTCAGTTTGTAACTGTTTTCTTTATTTCACATGTAAAGAAAACATCTTAAAGATGTTTGTTTAACTTTTTGATTCAGTTTTAAATGTTCTGTTGGTTGTATTTTATCCCAGCTTTTATGTAGTGTTAAAAAACTGAAACAGGAAGTGTTTCTGGACCAGTGTTGTTTACATCTTGTGAAATGGTCTATACACTCTTATAATCGACAATTGCTCGTTTGAGCATTATATTCTAACGTTATATTTAAGAATTTTAATCCCTTAAAGTATAAATATTTGCAAATTGTAACTCATACTTAATTTATAAGGTCATAAGAATGTTTTTTTCCGTCATTTTCTGGTGGGTGATCGTGTTTTAAGAGCCGTTTTCTATGGAGGTGTGTTATATTCTGCTTCTATATTATAACTGTAATGAAAGCCTGGGATCATGTTTTGAAAGAATGAGCTGTGTTACAAGTGTGATCAGTTTGGATTTTTGAACTGAGAGTTTTGAAAATGTACACCTAACTTGTGAAAATAGTATCAAAGCGAATAAAAACCCCTGTATTAAGTGTGTCCAGGAGATCACAGCTGACGGAGGTGGAGTGCGACACCTGCTGGTCCTTTACTGTAAATCCTTTTGGTGTGTTTACTGTTAGTTCAATGCCATCGATCTTTACAATATCGAGAACACGTTACTTTCCACAGCATTTACTGAAATAAACCTTAAATATAAATTCAATCATATAATATAGCGCTAACAGTAACAACTCTGCACACGCAATAAGTTTTTAGGTTGACCTATATTACCAACTGTATTGGGCCAAACAATGCGCTCGTTAAATGTGGCTGGTGATGTCTGGATAGGCATGATATTAAATAGCTGTTATAAACTACTGTTGCTAACATATTTATTCCGGTTCAGGTTTATATAAGCCTATTTATTCATTGATGTTTCTTCTAACGTTAGTGCTGCACATGACCGTTCTAAAAGCTTGGCTTTTATTTTGATAGGCCATATTTACTATTATTTCCGGGTCACGTGGCCAACCTACGTTTTAATGTAGACCTTCAAACGGAAAAAATGGAAAAAGGGAATTTCAAAAAAAAAAAAAAAAAAAGAACGGGCCATTATTTGATTTTGTCATTTTTTGTTTTTGGATTCAGAACCAAAAATGGGAGAACGGCTCTTTTTTACCGTTTCTTTGTTTTTGGTTTGAAACGAAAAAAGGGTGGTTTCTCGTTAATTGGTTTTGTGGTTCAAAAAAAAAAATATCAAAACGTACACGGAACGTGTGATGTTTTCATCGCTGTCGTCACTCTCTCAGGTGTGTGTGTGTGTGTGTGTCTGTGTGTGTGTCGCCCTCTGGTGTTGCGCATGCGCCACTGCAGGATCGACAACACAATGCGCGCGCACGTCACATTTAAGAGTTCACAGTGACACTTAAATTAGAGCCACTGAAGGATGTTAGGGAATCGGGGTCTTCGGTGTGCTTATTTACTGCTTTTGGACATTTAGATCAGTGTGCATCTCAGATCAGTGTACGTGTGTGTGTGTGTGTGTGTGTGTGTGTGTGTGTGTGTGTGTGAGAGAGACAGCATCATCAGCATCATCCTCATCATCATCCCGCGGAGGACAAAGGCACAGAAATGGGTCACTGATCTCATGGTAAGTGACTGATCTGCATCACCGCTGAAGCTGCTCGAATAAAGAGAGATCACGCGTGTGTGTGTGTGTGTGTGTTTGTGCTCGAGGATCGCCTCTGTTTGTGTGATTGTGTGGAGTTTAGGTGTTTTCTCGACACACTTGCTCTAGATAACGGACCATTGACTGTCGCTCACTGCCTCTGCGCATCGAAGAACATCCGCGATCAGTGTGTGTGTGTGTGTGTGTGTGTGTGTGTGTGTCGCCATATAACCCCCGCGGCTTTAATAGGCTGATCGGCGGGTTCTGGTGTTTAGTGTTTCGTGTTTCATAAGGATTGCATCACGACACACACCGGACACTGCTCCCGTGATGCTCAGTCTCCATGGCGACCAGCATCACACCATCACATCCTCTTCATCTTCATCTTCATCACACACACGTCTGAATCACAGAAGCTTCGAGTGTGTATGAATACTGTGATGATCAATAATGAATAGTCGGCCCTGCTGATAGCAGAGGAGAAGGTGTGTGTGATTCCTGAGTGCTTTTATAACGTTCTGTGATAAACGTTCCTCGACAGGGACCAAAGGTTTGCCTGTGGAGATTCAGAGCGAGTGTGTGTGTGTGTGTGTGACTGGAAGGAATCAGATGGAGATCAGCCTTCACACACTCAACATCGGTCAGTCAACTCTTTATCTGCTATGATCCTGAATCACTTTTTGCTCATATTCATACGTTCATTGAGTTATTATTTCATATTCTCAGAGAAGACGAAACATTCTCAAAGTTATGATCAAACGTTCTTCCATGAATAGAGCGCTCCTTCAGAGTCATCTGCTCTTTAATAATGATCTCAGAGAATTAGAACAGAATCATTATTTATCCATCGCTCATGGAATGATTCTTCTGGAATGTTTCAGTTGATGTGTGTTTTAAATGTAACGCTTTTTAAATGATTCAAAAGTAACGTTCCATAATGTGTGAAGAACGATACAGTGTCACTGTTCCCGTAACGCTCACAGAACCGAGAAGAAACACTTTTACAACGTTCATGGAACATTCAGAAATAATATTTTCATAACTTAATGTGGTCGTTATCAAAAAGTTCTTCTGCTTGTTAGTTTGTTTTGTTCCAAATCATTGTGAACTAAGATGAGAAAACAAAATACTGTTTTATTTTCAGTTATCGCAGCAATGCACATTGACCTTGATATCGTATTTCACAAGAGCGGCTGACGGCTCGAGCTCTTTGGACTGCACTGTGTCTATCCAGAGGGTGATGAGATAAGGTGTTCTGCTGTCCTCAGGTGTGTGAGTTCCTCAGTTCCTCGATCCGTCAGCATCATCATGTGTGTGAGCTCGGGCCGGGTCCGGGCCTCGGTGTCGGTCCTGCTCGCGTGCCTCGTCCTGCAGGCCTGCGGGGCCCCGGAGCCCGACAGAGACACCTGCTACTCTCGCCAGCACCGAGACGTGGCCGTGAACACTCGCGCGGCTCTGGGTCAGCAGGGAACCGTGATGGAGGCGCTGGCGAAGCCGTCGGAGAAGGACTGTATACTCACCTGCTGCTCTGAGGACCTGAGGACAGGTAATGTTCCTCTCACACCGGAGGGCCCGGGTCAGGGGTCAGGGCTCCAGACTAACTGGTTTTGGAAGCGACAAAAAATCTGTATAATGAATTTTTAAGTCTACACGCCTCCACACATATATATATTCAAACGCTCATATCTATAGACTAAACACGTATTACTGCTGCCACCTATAATAGTAATTTAATATTTTTTTATTTTTAAATACAGTAAGTGTGAGTTTTCCTTCATCTTGAAACATTTCGTTTTATAAATGGGGACAATCTTTAAAGGTTATAAAAAATGTTTTAGTCATCGCATTAAAAATAAATTACATTTAAATATGATATTATATCGATGGGTTTCTTCACCATCCTCTTCCCGCAGGGGTGAAGTGTAACCTGGTGGTGTATAACCCGCCGGCCCGGCCCGGGGATCAGAACTGCCTGCTGTTCCACTGTGAGAGCGAGACGGACTGTCCGCTGACGCCGGCCAGCGCTGGAATCAACACCTACGACATATTCAAGGGTGAGAACGACAACAGCAGATCTCTTTGTGTTCAATTTAAAGGGTCAGAATGTAAGTTTCATGATAGATGTTCATGTCGGTCTTTCTTCTGTCGAAAAAGAAATTAAGAACACACTCCAGGGTTTCTCCATATAGTGTCTTCAATGGGGTCCAACGGGTCGAAGGTCAGATGTGAGTTTCAAAGTCTCGACACGATCCAGCCGAGGAATAAGAGTCTGATCTGGACAAACCAGCGACATTTACAACAAAACACACATTTATATACTTTATATCCACTAATGCTGGTCTTGCACTTGTGACACACATTACACAATCAGGGTGAAAGGTCAAGCGTGACAGGCGGAAGAACAGACCCAGTGTTTACAGAGCGAACACGCAACGACAAACGGCGTTTACAAAAAAAAAGGGGAAAAAACAATGTCAGACTATTTTGAAGTTGAAAATGAGATCTCCTATCCTACATTTTCCTCGTACGTCCGGTTAGAGACTTTATAAATGTCCGCTGGTTTGTCCAACTCTACCTCGGTAGCATCTACTTCTACAACAAAGGGCTTGCAAGGATCAGGGTGTTTAAGAATGGGAGCCGTAGTGAATACCGGTCCGAGAGTAATGGCGTGATCGGCACAGGTTTGAGATGTGAGAGGATGAGCTTTGGAACTGAAGGATGAATCTTGGTAAAAATGGGCCATTCCTCGTAATCTCTGTAGGTCTTAGCAGTCGTGAGGTGTAGGCCAGTGCACTACAGAGGTTCCTTTGGATTGATCCATTGACACCCCCTCTGGACTGATGATGTGTTGAACTTCACATTTGCTTATTATGTTGCGAGAGACGCTGGAGGACTTGATCAACATGGGTCGTAAAGGAGGGTGAATGAATACGCTAGAATATCGTCTATGAGGGCAATCACAAATTTTGTCTTAAGTGATCTGATGGATATGATTGAGCCACTGTAAAACAGAGAAACTAGAGATCCCATAGGCATAACACAGCACTCATAGTGGCTAGATGTGGTACTGAAGGCCATCTTGCACTCATCTCCTTCACATATGCGCAAGTTTGTACAAAACTGTGCATGACGGAGCTGGTCTAGGGCAGCAGGAACTGACGGACACCTGTGTTTGACCATACATTGGTTCAAGCCCTGATAATCCCTGAAACCAGCCGATGTAACGCCTCCTGTACATATTCTTTCATAGATTTTTGTTCAGTTAAAGTAAGTGGGTTGATTCGGGTGCGAGGGTGGTTCCAGGTATATTTTACGATCAAATGAGCGATGTGGAGGCAGGCCTGATGATTATCAGGGCTCTTCGTGGTGGCGGTAGCTATGGTTAGCTCTGGAAACAGAAGTGATTGTGGCGTAAGAAAGACCAGTGAGTTGTTTGTCTGCCCTGGACTGCTGGGGGTTGTGTATTTTCAACCAAGGAAGGCCTAGAATTTTGGGATGTTAGGTGTCTTGATCATGGACACCTCGACACTGGTCAGGTGGAACCAGGATTGAACCACCAACCTTCCAGTCTGCCTCTCCTGCCCTGCCACCCCTTCCGCCCCTGCCCTTCCGCTCCTGCCCTTCCGCCCCTGCCCTTCCGCCGTTGCCCTTCCTTCCGCCCCTGCCCTTCCGCCCCTGCCCTTCCGTCCCTGCCTCTCCTGCCCTTCCGCCCCTGCCCTTCCGTCCGCCCCTGCCCTTCCGCCCCTGCCCTTCCGTCCGCCCCTGCCCTTCCTTTCCTGCCTCTCCTGCCCTGCCACCCCTTCCGCCCCTGCCCTTCCGCCGTTGCCCTTCCTTCCGCCCCTGCCCTTCCGCCCCTGCCCTTCCGCCGTTGCCCTTCCTTCCGCCCCTGCCCTTCCGTCCCTGCCTCTCCTGCCCTTCCGCCCCTGCCCTTCCGTCCGCCCCTGCCCTTCCGCCCCTGCCCTTCCGTCCGCCCCTGCCCTTCCGCCCCTGCCCTTCCTTTCCTGCCTCTCCTGCCCTGCCACCCCTTCCGCCCCTGCCCTTCCGCCGTTGCCCTTCCTTCCGCCCCTGCCCTTCCGCCGTTGCCCTTCCTTCCGCCCCTGTCCTTCCGTCCCTGCCTCTCCTGCCCTTCCGCCCCTGCCCTTCCGTCCGCCCCTGCCCTGCCACCCCTTCCGCCCCTGCCCTTCCGCCCCTGCCCTTCCGCCGTTGCCCTTCCTTCCGCCCCTGCCCTTCCGTCCCTGCCTCTCCTGCCCTTCCGCCCCTGCCCTTCCGTCCGCCCCTGCCCTTCCGTCCCTGCCTCTCCTGCCCTGCCACCCCTTCCGCCCCTGCCCTTCCGCCCCTGCCCTTCCGCCGTTGCCCTTCCTTCCGCCCCTGCCCTTCCGTCCCTGCCTCTCCTGCCCTGCCACCCCTTCCGCCCCTGCCCTTCCGCCCCTGCCCTTCCGCCGTTGCCCTTCCTTCCGCCCCTGCCCTTCCACCCCTGCCCTTCCGCCCCTGCCCTTCCGCCCCTGCCCTTCCGCCCCTGCCCTTCCACCCCTGCCCTTCCGCCCCTGCCCTTCCGCCCCTGCCCTTCCGCCCCTGCCCTTCCACCCCTGCCCTTCCGCCCCTGCCCTTCCGCCCCTGCCCTTCCGCCGTTGCCCTTCCTTCCGCCCCTGCCCTTCCGCCGTTGCCCTTCCTTCCGCCCCTGCCCTTCCGCCCCTGCCCTTCCGTCCCTGCCTCTCCTGCCCTTCCGCCCCTGCCCTTCCGTCCGCCCCTGCCCTTCCGCCCCTGCCCTTCCGTCCGCCCCTGCCCTTCCGCCCCTGCCCTTCCTTTCCTGCCTCTCCTGCCCTGCCACCCCTTCCGCCCCTGCCCTTCCGCCGTTGCCCTTCCTTCCGCCCCTGCCCTTCCGCCCCTGCCCTTCCGCCGTTGCCCTTCCTTCCGCCCCTGCCCTTCCGTCCCTGCCTCTCCTGCCCTTCCGCCCCTGCCCTTCCGTCCGCCCCTGCCCTTCCGTCCCTGCCTCTCCTGCCCTGCCACCCCTTCCGCCCCTGCCCTTCCGCCGTTGCCCTTCCTTCCGCCCCTGCCCTTCCGTCCCTGCCTCTCCTGCCCTTCCGCCCCTGCCCTTCCGTCCGCCCCTGCCCTTCCGTCCCTGCCTCTCCTGCCCTGCCACCCCTTCCGCCCCTGCCCTTCCGCCCCTGCCCTTCCGCCGTTGCCCTTCCTTCCGCCCCTGCCCTTCCGTCCCTGCCTCTCCTGCCCTGCCACCCCTTCCGCCCCTGCCCTTCCACCCCTGCCCTTCCGCCCCTGCCCTTCCGCCCCTGCCCTTCCGCCCCTGCCCTTCCGCCCCTGCCCTTCCACCCCTGCCCTTCCGTCCCTGCCTCTCCTGCCCTGCCACCCCTTCCGCCCCTGCCCTTCCGCCCCTGCCCTTCTGCCCCTGCCCTTCCGCCCCTGCCCTTCCGCCGTTGCCCTTCCTTCCGCCCCTTCCTTCCGCCCCTGCCCTTCCTCCCCTGCCCTTCCACCCCTGCCCTTCCGCCCCTGCCCTTCCACCCCTGCCCTTCCGTCCCTGCCTCTCCTGCCCTGCCACCCCTTCCGCCCCTGCCCTTCCCCCGCTGCCCTTCCGCCCCTGCCCTTCCACCCCTGCCCTTCCGCCCCTGCCCTTCCGTCCCTGCCCTTCCGCCCCTGCCCTTCCGCCCCTGCCTCCCCTGCCGCCCCACCATTTTTCTGCTTTAGAACCTTATTGTAAACTGTTACCAAAATTGTATTAAAATAAATGACTATATTCATAGAAATAATGAAGAATCAAAGAATCAACATACTATAAGTAGGTGGGTGGTCTTTGAGTATATTGATCAAGAGTTTGATGCTGATGGTGTTTTGCTGATTTTTTTTTCTTGCAAATGTATTAATCACTTCAGGTTCAACTCATCCATTGGCTAAAGCAAATGGAAGAATAACAGCCAAGCCTGGACCCAGTGTACTGACAAAGATGACCCCGACCACAACAACACCCACAACAGCAACCATGACAACAACAACAACACCCACCACAACAACAACACCCACAACAACAACAACCACCACAACAACACCAACAACAACACCTACAACAACAACTCCGACCACCACACCGCTGACCAGCACCAGCACTAGCACTGAAGAACTGCTGACTGGGTCAGAACCATACCTGATGCTTGTAACCCTCGCTATGACAACCGCACATGTTGCCACGACAACCACACCCATTGACACGACAACCACTACCACTACACAGTCCACCACTACAACCACAACAACAACCACAACAACAGCTAAAGGCACCAGCACTAAAGCCCCGCGGCCTCCGACCAAACCCAACAGAGTCCGAAAACTGGGCAAACCTTCCAGACCAGAACCACATCCAGTGAAGCCCGTCCGAGCGACCGCCAGCCCGACAACCACCGGCACACACACACCAGCGACTGCTACAACCACAAGAGCTACAACCACCACAACTACACCCACAACAACCACCACAACTACACCCACAACTACACCCACAACAACTATTACAACTACACCCACAACAACTATTACAACTACGACAACAACTACAACAACTGTAACTACACCTGCAGCCGCGGCTCCGCCCGCTGAGCCCGAGAGCGAGTCGAGGCGCCGGGGCTTCGGTGCTCCTGCCGGCGGCCCGGTCCCGGGGAGGCCCAAGGTGTCTCGGGTGATGTGGAAGAACAGCCTGGTGGCCATCGTGGTGCTCACACTGCTCTTCCTCGTGCTCATCCTCGCTCTGGTGGCCCGGAAGGCCATGGAGTCCTTCGACAGGCGGCACTACACTCGGCTGGAGCTCAACGACCTGCACTATGAGGTGTAGCACACTGACACTCTGCTCTGGAGGAGTGTGCCGCCTCACCCAGAGAAAAGATTTGTATTTTGATATATTTAGGCTGGTTTGGTTTCCACAGTTCGAGGAGAGCAATAAAAAGCAATACACTGAACTCAGGTCGCCTCAAATGATGAAACGAAGGCTGAGATCTTGAACAGCTTCGCCACTTTCTTTCTTTCTCTCTCACCGAGCGTTTCTTGTCAGCAAACATCATGAACGCGTTCTGTTGTAAGAAGCACCTCACGGGTCCCGAGAGCGGCTGTGCTTCACTGCTCACTAGTGTAGTCGTGCACTTGTTAGTGTGTCACATGACAGCTGGAGAGATTCACACACACACACACACACTTCATGTTTTCAGTGGAAGTGAACGAGTGTTTGTTTGTAGTTCACTGCTTTCCTCTGTGTGATCGTCCAGGCGGTGGCAGGGGTCAGGCGTTTATTTCACAGCATGATCCACTGAAATCTGTCCAGTTCACTCTTAAGTTTTAATCTTATTCTGCTTCTGTATTTTCTAATCTGTTAGTATATGTTGGTGGTACATTTTTTGGTGAGTCTGGGCTTTTACAGACACCTTGAGATTAATGTGATGGTTTTGTTTCTCCTGCAAGAAATAAAAAGGGGTCTTTTTCAATATCTACAAGGTTTCTTATTACGTTTCATCTGCACGAGTTACCATAAACAGCACAACAGTTAACGACAGGCATGTTTCAAAAGCTCATTTAAAATCTGATCCAAACTAAATCTCAAAACTAGTGACTGATGAGTGTTTTACTGGCCGGTGTTGACGATCAATTAAAACTTCTATTTATCAAGGACACATTAAATTGATTAAAAGTGACAGTAAAGACATTTATATCCAGAGAGCATACATATCCAGGCCATCTGTGGCACATATGGCTCGGTTCTGGCCCAGATGAGGCCCGGATATGAATGTTATTGCCACACTCGGGTTTGCTACGCGAGCAGAGGAATGTGGCAGATGTCATTTGCAATCTGGGTAATGTTCGAAATTGTATATCAAATAAATAAGTTCTTTTGAACTTTCCTTTCATCAAAGAATCCTGAGAAATAAAATATGACATTGATAATAATCATAAATGTTTCTTGAGCATCAAATCCTCATATTAGAGTGATTTCTGAAGGATCATGTGACACTGAAGACTGGAGTAATGATGATAAATTCAGCTTTATTCCACTTTACTATACATGCACATAGAAAAGTAAAATTGAATATTTATGATAAAGCTATTAGCAAGATAAATACATTCTACAATACTTTCAGAAATACATTATAGACTATTTCGCTGACATTCTCATTAAAATATTATAAATAAAATGTTCAAAAGATACAGTCAATCTTCAAACATTATGATGACGTTACTTTTAAATCTGAACGTTCTGAAAACGGGATCAACATTTAAAAAGCAAAAACGTTCCATGATCGATACATGTTGTACAAACGTTTTGAGAACATCAGGCATTCAAATAACTGATAACTTTGAACGAACGGTCTATTAATGTTACAGGAATAATGTTTGTTCATAACTTTGAGAGAACCTTAAAAGAACGGACCCGTTTGCTGGGATGGAATAATATGTAGTATAAAATCCCTGCAAGTGATATTAACAAATCACAAAAAAAAGTGCTTAGACTGAGAGAGAGTCTTAAAAGCGCAATATTCGGTGATTTTGAAGAATAAATGAGAGACAATGACCAATAGGTGAGTATTAATGAAGTGTAATTCATTGCCGTTGCTTTGTGTTGTTTTGTGTTTCGGGCCGCAGCACGAACCACTGCGTGAAAAAGTAGTCCCATTGGAATGCGCTTCACTGCTTTTATCCACGCGTCCACGACGCTCGCGACGCTCCACTTCCCACATTATACAGTCTGTTCTGCGTCTCTACCGCACTATGGTCCGATATAGAGAAAGAGCGTGTCTTGAATGAGATGAAACACAACAATAGTGAGTGAGTGAGAGTGACGGAGCACTGGGATCGGGAGAGCCGGCGGAAGGGTTTGGAAGCGTCCGGGCATTTTCCCTGCGAGCGGAAGGAGACGCACGGACTCACTGAAACACTGAAACAATCAAATCGATGAAAAACCGCAACGGAGAATCAACGCGAAGAATCCGAATCCCAGACACACGCAGCCGGAGCGATGCGAGCGAAGCGGCGCGGCTGAGCGTTGAAGATGTGTGCCGCACTACAGAGTCTCTTACTGTGTACTTTGTGTTTGCAGATACGGGGTGAGTTTCATTTACGGCGCTCGATTTGTTCACGAATCGCGCTGATCTAATGATTCTCTGGATCGAATCTCTGTAATTACAGGCGCGCGCCCGTGTGTGTGTGAGAGAGAATCAATCTTGTTGTTTCGTGAAGTGTGAATCAGTGCTGTTGTGTATAGTGTGTCGATGCTGATCTGTATCGTTGGAGCTGTAGAATGTGTAACGTGTTTGTTTTGTTGTTTGTGCTCGTGTTCTTGTTTTGAGAACCGCGGCCGTGTGAATCTTTCACTCGTTCACATCAAACTCGCTCGTTTTCAGCCGCAGCAGCAAAACCCCTCGAGTATATCAGTGATTTATCGTCATTTATGTGTCCTGTGAGAGAGTTGTGTGTGAAAGCAGCTCTTCTCTTTGAGTTTGTGAAGTTACAATACACACTCAAACTGCAGCTCAGTTCGATTCTTTCGAGGGTTTGTGTTCGGTTCGCTCTTGTGTGTGTGATTCACTCTTAAAAATAAAGGTTCTTCTTTGATACTGATGGTTCCAAGAATACCCTTTAAAATCGTTTCATTGCATTAAATAATCTTACAGTGATGTAAAATGGGTTTAGGTTTATTAAAACGCTCTTCACGGTTAGAAAAAATGGTTACGTTTTGAGAAATGGTCATTGAAAACCCAAAATGGTTCTTCTGTGGTGAGAAGAGAAACACTTTCTTTGGCCACGAAGTGAGTTGCTAGTGTTGGTAAACAGTGCTGTGTGTAACAGCTGTCCAGTGAGACACAAAACCACCAATCCAAATCCCGAAGGAGTGTGTAAAGGACCAGCTGAGAGGTTGACATGATCCGAGGCCAAGCAATAAGTGTCCAGAAATCTCCATATTCCCAGTTTGTGCTCTGGCTCGGGCTTCAGTCACTGCTCAGAGTTTCTAAATATTTGAGAAAGGAAATTCCCCGTGTTAGGAAAACAGGCTGGAGGTTGTGCCGGTGTTTCTGCGGTCGATGTGTCAAATTGAGGTTTGATTTTCTGCCAGATCCCCGTGGAGTCGCCGCTCCATCCCCGGGTCTGCAGGAACACACGCGGGATCCTCTTCTCTACAGGAGCAGGATTACTGTGTGGACTTACTGGTGTCCTGCTGATGCTATCCGGAGTGAATTCGGATAATATTCTACAATATTATTGATCTCCTGCATTGACCCCATTATATGAGAACTGCATCATGAGCTGACTGGATGCTATTTTCTTCTGGAAACAAACTTTGTTGCATCATTATTATGATCTCTGTAAAGCTGCTCTGAAACACTGTGCCGTAAAAAGCCTTGATTCGTTCCCAAATCTGCTAAACATGCATCCTAATGTCTGAAAGGCACGCTATGTAAGATTTTTGGATTCAAATATCCAAAAACCACTTGAACGATGCTATTTTTTTTGTTGATTTAAATTTTTTCCAAGAATGTATAAATCCAGAGAAATACCCAGGACACGGCGCCTTTCGATGACATCACACCCGGGTTTATTTAGTAGAAACCATGGAAACAGCAGACGCTTTAATCTCGGATGTGTGTTATGAGCCGGTGAGCAGCTGTTGGATGCGTTCATACACAGAAAACGAATCATTGTTTAACAGCTCAACACAGTTCTCTTTCTGTTTAAATCTCGTTTTCTTGATTTACCGCGAGTACCAGGTTTTACCATGCCTAGCATCGTTAGCTCACGGTGGTGTGTCGTAGCAGCCGGTGAGCGAACACACTCAGATGTGTGTGTGATAAACAGCGCTGTTTCCCCATGCAGCAGATAAAAGCTCTCGAGTCGCGCTCGTCGCTCACACACACACACAAGCGGCGCATCTTTCAGAGAGGACACGTTTAAGGATGTTTAGTGTTGGAAAACAAGCCCGATTGAGTTCTTTTCACACCTGAATATGTTTTCAGAATCGTTCTGTTTGACCTCTGACCCCCCCCCCCCCCCTCTCTCTCTCAGGCCTGCCGCTGCTTCTGTACGCTAACCGGCGTGACCTGCGCTTGGTGGACGCGGCTCACGGGCGAGCGAACGCTACGGTGGTGATGGGCGGCCTGGAGGACGCGGCGGCGCTGGATTACGTGTTCGCGCAGGATCTGATCTACTGGAGCGACGTGAGCGAGGAGTCCATCAAACGCACGCGCTTCAACGGCTCCACGCCAAGCGGCGCTCCCTCCACCGTCGTGTCCAACCTAGCCTCCCCCGACGGCCTGGCCTGCGACTGGATCGGGAACAAGCTCTACTGGACCGACTCCGAGACCAACCGGGTGGAGGTGTCGGAGCTGGACGGCGCGCACCGGAAGGTGTTGTTCTGGCAGGACCTGGACCAGCCGAGGGCCATCGCTCTGGACCCGGCGCGCGGGTGAGTGGGCTGAGCTACGGCGGCCCTCGCGAGTCGGAAGGGGCGGGGTCACGGGTCACTGTTCTGACTGCAGTAGCATGTCACTCTCTCGGCGTCTTACGACAGTTCCCAGACCAGCGATTTATAGATTATCATGTACGACTTGAAGATACACACACACACAAGCTCCGCCCACTGTGCCAGGAACAGCAGCTCATTTGCATTTAAAGGGACACACACAAAACTACACGGTTTCGCTCACCCTCAAAAAGGGGCAATTTTAACTTGCTGTTCAAAATTATCTTTGAGCTAAAACTTCTCACACACACACACACACACACACGCACACACGCACGCTCAGGGGCAACAGAGACTTATTCTACATCTTATGAAAAGGGGCATTTTTCCACCATTTAATATAATAAATAAAACCCCTTAATTCATGTAATAATCTTTTATTTTTGTTCTGATTATTAATATAGTTAAAGTGAAAGAAATTGAATTTTTAGGTACGTTTAGCAAAAAGTCATAATACATATATTACTTTTAAATACGAGCATGTCAAATATCAAATTATGCTTTTATCATATTTGCAATGATCATGATTGGAGAAAGAAGATGCAAATGTACTGCTTGTGAACTTCTGATTTAAATCTCAATCTAAAAACATGAAATCATCCAGATGACAAACAGTGTGCCAAAGCATCGTATAGACGGTGAAAAGCGTTCTCCCTAATCATCTCGGATCGCTGTATGCTAAGATAACTAAAAAAAACCCTAGAATGCGAACTGTTTAAATTCACAGTCTATAGCTTCGGGTATAGACTAGTGTATGAAGATTAACGGTCATTATAAGCGTAGTTCTTCTATAATAGTGATTTGTACTCGGGCACTGGGGCGGTCCCCCGTGAAGCGCCGGCTGGGGCCTCGTCTCCGCGTCGGGAGCGGGCGTGCTGCGGCTTGTCTCCTGGATGTTTATGTTTCGCAGGCCGGTAGTTACAGGCTGGAACGAGACGCTCCTCGTGTTGTGTAGACGTTTACAGTCTCGGGTCCCGCTGAGCGCAGCTCGTCACCGTCACCGCTCCTGTGTGAATATACAGCTGAGTTTATCATCATTACTCCAGTCTTCAGTGTCACATGACCCTTCACAAATCACTCTAATATGAGGATCAAGACACAGTTATGATTATTATCAGTGTTGGACACCGTTTAAAAGTTCAGAATGTTTATATTTCGGGATTATTTGATGAATCGAAAGTTCAAAAGAACAGCATTTATCTGAAAAAGAAGCTTTTAAGAATTTTTATTTATAAATAAAAAAAATAGGGCTAAATAAATAAATTAAATACACACACATCCATGTAGATATTTAAGAAAGATAATGCATAAAATATTTATTTTTTATATATAATTATTATTATATATAAATCTATAAACATGAAAATATTTTTTTAAATATATAAGAGCATCTGTGTATTTATATATGTAAAATAATTATACACAGTGCACCCACATATATTATGTAAACACAAACATTTATTTTGGATGCGATTAATCGTTTGACAGCCCTAAAAAAAAATCAATAGTTTTTCCATCACGGATGAATTAAATTGATCCAAAGTGACAGTAAAGACATTTATAGTGTTACAAAAGCTTCTATTGCAGACAAATTCTGTTCTTTTGAACTTTCTATTCATCAAAGATCCTGAAATAAAAGTGTAAATATCTGTGTTCAACACTGATAATAATAAAATATTAGAGTGATTTGTGAAGGGTCATGTGACACTGAAGACTGGAGTTTATTAAACTGTTTTTATTTTGATGTTTTTAGTAAAATAAACAGTGAGCAGAAGAGACTTCTTAAAAAAGAAAAAGAAAAATCTCACTGATCCAAATCTTCTGAGCGGCAGTGTGTGTGCGGTGAAGCATGACACACACACACACACACACACACACACGAGGGAAAGTATCGTGCTGTTGTAAGCCATAAAAAGGTTGACATTTAGATATGAAATTACGCCGCATTAAGTCATGTTTATAAGATGAAAGGCAGGATTGTGGTGTGTCAGTTTCAGCTCTTTATAATTATGACCTTTTCAGGACTTTTTAATGTTGTCTAATTTCTGTCAGTTATGGGGTTTTTCCGTTTGATAATGTTGTTTTGGGCTCTAGAATAGCGCTCAGAGTCTGCAGCCGTCACTCCTCAGGCCTGATGGGAACGAGTGTGTGTGTGTGTGTGTGTGACGTCACACGTGCGGCCAGGGGAGTGTGTGTAACCCGAGCCGCGGGCTTTATCAGGAGGCATGATGGGTAATCCTGAGCTTGACCAACACAGGCGCTTTTGTTCTGGCCTGAGGTCGGAGGTCAGAGGTCGAGGGAGTGGGTTTGTGCTGGTTTGACGCACCTGAAGTGATGACATCACTGACCAGCACCTGTCAATCATCAGGTCATGTGATCCTTCAGGTTTGTGCGCATTGAAATGAGATTGTTCAGATCTCTGGAAACAAGCTGATCGTCCGAGAGTGTGAGTTACCCAGCATGCAGTGCGTCTGAACATCGAGTCGCACACTGTGATCTGACCAATAATCCAACAGTTAAAAACTCTTTGTTTTTAGTGTGTGTGTGTTAGAGAGAGAGAGAGAGAGAGAGAGTGTGTGTTCATGTACTGGACGGATGGGTGAGGTGCCGAAGATAAACGTGTGTGTGTGTGTGTGTGTTCAGGTTCATGTACTGGACGGACTGGGGCGAGGTGCCGAAGATCGAGCGCGCGGGGATGGATGGGACTCTCCGCTCTGTGATCATCGACTCCGACATCTACTGGCCCAACGGCCTCACACTCGACTACACACACACACAGCAGAAGCTCTACTGGGCCGACGCCAAGTTCAACTTCATCCACCGCTGCAACCTGGACGGGTCCGGCAGGTGCGACACACACACACACACACACACACACACACACACACACACACACACACACACACACACCTCACCTCACCTCACTACAGCTCTCTCTCACACACACACACACACACACACACACACACCTCACCTCACCTCACTACAGCTCTCTCTCACTCACACACACACACACACACACACACACACACACACACACACACCTCACCTC